>NW_020455071.1:1349510-1423336 GCF_003342845.1 Nothoprocta perdicaria
AAAAAAAAAAAAGCCAATTCACTCTTCAGGCTCAGAGGTTAAGGCTCTGAAGTGCAGTCTTCAGAGCCCTTCACAGCTTGTACAACTCCAAACTTCTGACATCTTGTGCTGAGGTGTGGCCTTAGACAACTTATTCATAGAATGCTTAAGGTTGGAAGGGACCTCAGAGATCATCTAGTCCAACCCCCCTGCTCCAGCAGGGACACCCAGAGCACGGGGCACAGGGCTGCATCCAAGCAGGTTTGGAAGATCTCCAAAGAAGGAGACTCCACAGCCTCCCTGGGCAGCCTGTGCCAGGGCTCTGTCACCCTCACTGTCAAGAAGTATTTCCTTAAGTTCCTGTGGAACTTTTGGTGCCTCAGCTTGTGGCCGTTTCCTCTAGTCCTGTCGCTGGCCACCACTGAAAAGAGGCCAGTCCCCTCCTCCTCACTGCCTCCCTTGAGGTATTTATACACACTGATCAGGTCCCCCCTCAGCCTTCTCTTCTGCAGGCTGAACAGGCCCAGCTCCCTCAGCCTTTGCTCATAGGGCAGATGTTCCAGGCCCCTGATCATCCTCGTAGCCCTGTGCTGGACTCTCTCCAGCAGCTCCACATCCCTCTTGTACTGGGGAGAGACCGATTCTCCAGACAATAAGATAGAATGATTTTCTTTGTATCAAAATCCATTAAAACAATAACAGCCATAAAGTTCTTCAAGAGAAGACTTTGAAACCAGTTAAATCAGCTCAGAGGACCCTGCATACTTACTTTTTATTAAGAAAGGGAGAGAGAAAAATCCTACATTAAAYCAGAGAACCTGTTAAGGAAATAAAGCAAAACTTTTAATATCAAGTGACAATGATACTGATTCTTACAACATTTTCAATGAAATGGTTTCATTTTCTGAATCTAGCTACATCATCCCACTCAAATTTTACTCCAGTTTTTTTAAAAAATATATATTACTTTCTTAATTAACAGTATTATTATCACAGTAGCTGTGGTCAGAAGTTAAAAAAGATGCAGTTGAGAAGTGATTCTGAAGAGGAATATGAGATATTTTCAGCAACTACAGGCTTCTTATGATCTTCAGCAAATTAATTAAAAAGCAAACAATAAGAAATCTTCAGGACTTTTTTCCGTCCTTTGGGTTATCAATACAAATTAAGCTTTAGAAGCCAGAAAGTGCATCTTATTACTTCTCCATTTTGAACTCAATATGATGGGCATGTCACCCAATCCTATTGTGCATAGATTCCTAGACTGTACTCAGTACTACATATTCAATATTCTCTACACAAATACAATAACAACAGGAAAAATGTCGCATGCTGGAGCAAACTAGGAAAAGTTAGAAAAGAATAGCAGGATACTTTAAAGGTACATCATTTACTTCTTTTATCATTGATACTTATGAGGGTTGCCTACTTCACAAAATTATGGTAAGTGCAATAGTTGGTGCATCACTTCTTGCAGTAGGTTAATGGACAGCTGTGAGATCTCTGATAAAACACAGAAGTTTATCAGCAACCTGGTTTCCATTGCACATGCAAGGTATGCAAGGAAGCTGTGTTCTGGCTGACAGGCCAAGGCAGGACAAATTAAATATGTGAGAGAAATGTTCTTGGCTAGAATAAAGTGCAGGGCCTGGATGTGGGGGATGCTTACTTAGAAATACTCTGGGAAATATATACAAAAAATGATGTGCTGCGCCTGTTAGAATAGCAGATTTTGACACAGAAAAGTACAGATAGTGCTGGAGGACACCTAGCTAGAAATTACAGTCTGCCTCTGTGAAATATCTTTGGCTATAAAACTGAAGTAGAATAAAAGAGCTACAAACAAGCAGAAGATTTGTTCAGAAGCAGTGTTTTCTCATTCACAGCTACATGTATATGTAACTATAGTCTAATCATTTAGGTGGAACAATGTCCATCGTGTGTGTGTGTGTGTGTGTGTGTGTGTGTGAGTGAGTGAGTGTCTCAGTATGGGAATTTGCAGCTTTTAGGCAGCTATTTAAGAATTTCACATGGCTGATAAATGAAACAACTGGTGATATTTATCAAGAAGTGAAAGAAAAATATGCATCTTGCCAAAGAAACTATCTAAATAAAAAGGAGATGACAAAACCTCTTAAATGAAGTGTATTGTTGTTAGGACTATAATCTTTGTCAGAATATAGGATACAGCTTATAAACATGAACTAAACACCAAACATGGACTAAATACTATCTTACTATGCCTTCTTAAGGTCAGTTGCAATAAAGTCATGCAGAAATTTTTAAATTACGCTATTATAAATGTTACTGGAAAAGTTACTGGCACAAAAAAAATATTGTTAACTGTAAATTATTCATAGACTTTTTAGCAACTGCATTTGGAAAGAAACCCTACACATTTCCTAGTTATATCTTCACAGTTCTTGAGTTGAGGCCAAATTAATCTCTTCTGTCTTGCAGACAGTCCTCTTAAAAATTGAGTACAGCAACATTTAATTGCTAGACTAAGACAAACTCATCAGAGCACCAACACCTTCACAATAATAGGAAAAACAAGTTGTGTTTACTAGACAGCTTATAAAAATACATATATCAGCTGTACAATGCTGATATTGAATTATCACCTCCACAGTTTCTTGTTTTACAGTAAAATAATAGGAGACTTCTAAAAATACTTTATCAGATAGTGGAATAGCAAATTTTTGGCTTGAAAAGACGGAAGATGTTATTGAATTAATGGGACATTTGATGCAGTTCAGTTTGTTATATTCTCATCAGTAATCTTGCCTGTTATCTAGAATTTGGAAGAGGATAGTGTTGCACAACTGGTGTAACAGCCGCTAGGATTGGTAAAACCAATAAGAAAACAATCAGAAAATTAAAATATTATTTTTCTTTAAAGTAAGAAAAATAGTGAATAAATCTATTGCCTCTTCCCTTCTGCCCCCTTAAAGAATGGTGGACACCAAGAGATTACTTAAAACTAACTTAATATGGTGATAGAAAGCTGAAAAAGGAGMTGAATGTGGGCTTATTTACATCAAGGGGACAAGAGTACTTCTCCTGGCTGCTGGCATCTTTGCACATTATAGGTATCTCTCCAGCAAAGTGAATAGTGGTGACCCTTCTCACTGGGATTCTTTTAGAACTGAAATAAAACACACCTGTGGTTCCCATTGCAGGTAGAGATATATAAACCTCTCCAGCTTCCTATATCTTTCCAATCTTCYTGGCTCCTGCTGTTTAAAAATGCTTTCCTAAACCAGAACAGCATACCTTTAACTCCACATAACATTGCAAGAAATAAAAAGAGATGCTTGTCTGATGTCCATGAATTCAGTCAAATTTAGAGTGCAGGAAAAAAAAAAGATAACATCTCAAAAAAGTCTTTTCAACTTTACTAAAAAAGGCTTAAAAGAAAAGGATGAAAGAGAGAAAAAAAAATCTACCAGAAGTTTTTTTACCAACCAAATACATTTTGATGAAACAGTATTTGCCTTGACTCTCCCCCAAGTCTGGCAATAAGAAGTTCTAGAATGACAAAAGCAATAAATAAATAAATAAATAAATAAATAAATCTTTTCAGAATTGTTTTAGCTCATATTAAATCTATCTATAACTTTATTCACAGATGTAATAGGGAAAAATAACCCCATCACCTTAATCAACAGCAGGTTACTTCCACAATCTAAAGTTAATCCAAAAGCAGAAAGATGACTCTAAGAAATGCTGCTTTTATCAGAAAACAGACAGATGCTTCTGATTTTTTTTTCAATTGTAAGATAACCCTGTTGTTCTTATAAACCAGTATGTGTGTTCTCTCAACTTTTAACTTTAAATGATGCTATTTTTGGAAAAAAAAAAAAAAAAAACACAAACTGGACAGCTTGAAGGAGGCAATGTCTTTGCACTGCGGGAAGTTTTGCTGGAAACACAGAAAGGAAAAGCAACTAGAGCCAAGGATCCATACAACTGTCTCAAGTGAAGCAACGCTGAAGCTGAAAGAACAGGCTGGTTGTAGATTATACAAAGCAGCTAGAACATTGTCACATTTCTTAAGTCTACCCATGTTCTGTGGAAATACATCTCTAAATAAACTCTGAAGGTTTTTTTTTCTCTTTTCTAAGAGATAGGAATATCACTGCTGTCCAGTGATATTTTAAGTACAAAATAAATGTACCTGAGATTTTAAGCACAAAATAAAATTACCAAGTTAAAAATGTTAGAAGCAGCAGACCTTTAGGGAAGCAAACAGGCATATATTTGTGTCTCTTACATAAATGTATGAAATGGAAACATATTCAGGTGCAGTAAATCTTTAAGTATGACGAAAAATAATGGTATGAGCAAAAATGTGGTGCTTTGATACATAGATGGGAATGTAACAATTTACTTGTAAAAATCACATAAGCAAGAAAATTAAACTGATGAGAAATAATTAGAAAGAAAAATCAGGATGATGAGTTATTTAAAAAAATTTAGATGAGTCTATGAACTATCAAATCACAGAAAAGACTACAGATCCACTTAGTTGAACTAAGAGGACGAGTCTGAAAGAGGTCCTTTAACTCTAGTCACATCTGAATTTTAGAAACATCCAATATCACCATGCATTATTTATTATTCCTCCTAATGTACATTTAAATATTTGCTTAGCACTATGATAGTGCTTATTTTCCCTATTTATTCACTGTAATATTATAAAATTGATAAATTTACTGTAAATAATACATATTTAGCTGTTCATTATTATTCAGAAAGCCATGAATTTGGAAATTATATTTGCTGTTAAAAAGTCATCATTTGACAACCATGAATACTCTACTGTATCTGAGAAATTTCAGTTAATTTTACAGAATACAGAATGGTGGAGGTTAGAAGGGACCTCTAGAGGTCACTTAGTCCTATCTCAAGCAGGGTCACCTATGCCATGTTGCACAGGACCATTTCAGACAGCTTTTGATTACCACCAAGGATGGAAACCTCACAACCTCTCCAGGCAACCTGCTCCAGTACTCTCTTACCCTCACAGTAAAGATATTTTCCTTCGTGTTCAAATGGACCCTTTCCTTCTAGAGCCTTGGCCCATGGAAGACCTCCAAGTAGGTTCCTGAAGAAGTCTAAGAAGTTAGCTTTCTTGAAGCCCAGGGTTGCAATCCTACTTCTTACCCAGCTTCCTCCTCACAGGATAGATATTTACATAGAGACACTTGAGTTGGGCTCCCAATGTGGCTTCTATAACTCAACAGTAGGAGCCTTCAGTAGGTCTCTTGTTAAGCTGTGTTCCCTCTCCAGGCTTCAGGCATTTTTTGCTGGCTCTCCTATTAAGCTGGCACAAATGGGATGCATACCATCCTGTATCCTAATGATATCCCACTCCCCCGTTGAACCTAGAGTAAAGCTCTATCAATTAGCCCTAGTAGCAGATGACCCTCATGACCAAGGACCCTCTTCCGCCTTTGGGAAAGATGAATCCTGTCCAATGCCAGCATGCCTGGTGCCATGTAGGGCTTCCTATTGCCAAAGAACACGAAGTTTTGTCAATGACACCAGCCATGGAGCCAGGTGTTTAACACTTTACCCTCCTGTTCTTCTCCATGTTTCTGTCAGCACCAGGGAGAATGAAGAAGATGGCTTGCACACCTGAGTTCCTGACCACCCGTCCTAATTCCTTGAAGTCGTTTTTGATTGCCCTCAGGCTACACGTTACCATTTCCTCTCCTCCTACATGTAGGACCAGCGATGGGTAATAGTCTGAGGGTCAAAGCAGTCTGGGAAGTTTCCTAATGATGTTCTTAACCCAGGCCCCAGAAGGCAAAAGACTTCTCCTACAGGGGGGGTCCCTTCTACATATTGGACCTTCCCAACATTCCCAATGTTCCCTTTATTATGGAATCACCCACAACTATAACCCCAAATTTCTTCCTCCTGCAAGAGGTTACCAAACAAGGCGGTGCAGGGAGCCTGCACCTCTCCATCTTTGGTGGAGAGGGACCCTCACCTTCTCTATCCATTGATTGCCTTTCATCCTCCAAAGCCTCACATCTGTTGTGCCTGATAAGGTGAGATGGTTGAAGATGGATGTCTTCTGCCACCTCAAGCCTGGACTTCTTTTCCATTCATTCTCATCTTTGCAGCTTCTGCCCTCTGTCAGCTAGGCGATGGATATTGCGTTCCCTTTTTATTGGGGAATTGCTGGTGCCTGCTCATGTTTTGCAGAGGCTAGAGCCTGGCACCACCAGTCTCCCTCTCTCCCTAAATTCCACATGCTCCTCAGTTTTTCCACCTCTTCTCGTAGCTCAGCTACTACAGATCTTCCACCTTGCTCCTATCTCATCCAATTACTATCCCTGCAGCTGTCCAGAGCTGGTGYGACACTTTGGCACTCCTGGCAGCCTGACACCTGGACGGCTGCACGCTTCTTTGGAAGGCCAGCTTGGATCTCTGCCTCCTTTCTGCCAAGGGGACACAGCGTTCTGAAGGCTATTTGCCATGGATAGGTTTTTCCAGGAGCTTACAGCAGCTGYACTTGTAGACGTGGAGGTTGTGCCAACCCTGTGGCCTCAGAGGCACCTGGGGCTGCATTTCCCTCTGCTCTGCTGCACTTGTGCCTTCATTTTGCAGCTTTTCCTGCTCATTCAGCTACTCTGGGAAAGGTCACCTGGTGCGGGCCTCCATGTGGGAGACCTTCCCATTGAGGTCTTTCCTGTGAAAGAAAATCATACTGTCATCACAACTGTCAGCAAGCATTAAACTCTTAATACGTGTATTTTAGACTGACCCAGAGGGAAGCATTCAGGATATAACTTCCATYTTTAAAAATAATCCATGTACTTCTACAAGGTAAAATCAAAACTACTTTCCCCTGAAAATAAAGCAGGCATTCTCAGGGCTTTTTTCAGGATTTGAGGTTAGTCTCTGACAATATAAATTGGCAAATGTTCACTGCAGCATTCTAGAGACATGCTATGAATTACAGCAAATTAGAATCCATCTTATTAATTATCACAGACTTCATTTGTAGTGATACTTTTTTTTTCCGCACAACAGCCCTAAATGAAAGAGAACTTTCAATAATTATTTTTCTTAATTTAAAAGGATGAAGTCACAAATGGGTAATGAAAATGGGAAATAAATTTGAGCTTTTTCTTTCATTACTGAAGAAAACATAAGTACTCCTTTTTAAATATAAGTAAGTTTTATAAAGAAAAGTGCTCAACCGCTGATGTGGTGATTTTGCCCAGGCACATTAATACCATGAAAAACACACTAGGATTTTTTTTTATATACACAGTTCTGCTTTGCAACGTGATGAAAGTAGAAGGATATGCAAAGAAAGGTATAACGGTGTGCTTCTTGGGTCAAGAGCTACTCAATATTCTCAGTAACAACTCAAATGATGAAATAGAGAATAAATCTATAAACTTACAAATCACACCAAGCTGGATGGACATGAGGTATGTTTGTAGGACAGGACAAGAATTCAAAATGATTTTGAGAAACAGGGAGATTTTTTCTGAGGAAAAAATAAATGTCCGAACTGGAGCAACTGTGTTATGTTAAGATAGGAATAAGTAAGTGTACAAATACTGAAGATGGGGAACTGGTGAGACCACATTTACACTGATTGCTTTATATAGGTTTAGATGATTCTGACTTATGTCAGAAACTGAATCAGTGTTTCTCAAAATCAGTGTAAAAAGTACATTACCAYGGCAATACTTGAGTTCAAGCATATTTTAGTTTGATAACTGCTATGTTACTGGTTACTGGAACTGGTGAACCCACCGTGATCTCCTGGCAGGTAATATTCGTAATCATATTCATTCTCTTCTACCCAAGGAGTCCTATCTCCGTCTCTTCCCACTAAATAAGATAATGCAGAGTGGTCACATATGAAATATATACTCTTCATAGATTTCTCACTAATGTCTTAATTCTAAATTCATGATATTCATCATGTCTTTATGAGACATGATATTGGATATTCTACATGTTGGATATTCTCCCAATGACAATCAGATCTTCAGCTGCGCAAATAAGTGTCATGTAGGGACTGTGTCCATAATCAGTTAAATAAAATAACTGCACATCTTTAAAGCCACTGCATGAATATGAAATTARGTAAATTTAGATTAAGACAGAGTGACAGGACAGGATGTAGAACAATATTTAAATAACTGTTAGCCAACAGAAGTTTTAAAAACAAAGCCTTTTCATAGTAATATTCCACTTTTCCTTTTTTTTTCCTAGATGATACCAGTCCCTACATGATTATCATTCTTAATCAAATATAGAAATTAGATCAGTGGCTGAACAGGAGAATATTACCAGAAACACATTTAAGCTTATAATATAATAACTTTTGATTAAAAGCCCAGTAACACTTCACAAGTTGAGATACGTGATTATATTTCCAATTTGGTATGACTGAAATGATCGCTTTTTATTTATTTAAATAAATGCATTCCGGTCTAAAAATCACCATGTAAGCCRGAGCTGAACTATACTCCTAGGAGTGCAGCTTTCCAGAAAACTGTATTAAATCTTTATATTTGCATGTTTCCTATTCAAACATCTAAGTTGCTTTTTCTTTAAAAGACTGAATATGACAAATTGTGCGAAGAGAAAAGAAGGCAGAATATACAAGTAATGGGAGGTGTTTTGGGGGAACAAAAACCATCTTTGGAAAYTACAGTATTCGCTTTTTTGCTCCATTCATTAGTAATACAAATGTCATTTTTAAACACACAGAATTATATGGAACAGTAATTTACCTGAGCTTGCTTTTGATACACCTCTGTAGCTCTATTTTCATCTTATTTTTGAAGACCCAAAGGGATCTGACTTAGGAAAGTAGGAAAAAATGGCTCCTGCATTTGAAACATTTATTTTAAGTTTGGGAATTTTCAATCTTGTAAAAGGCTTCTTTATTTGATTAAAATATTTTTCTACCTTTATGGGAAAAAATAGGGGAAACCTGAGTGAGCTGTGTGCAGTATATGTGGAAATAAAATACTCCAGGCTACTATGAATCCATAGCTTATAAATCCATAGTAATATGACTACTTTATTAACTAGTTATTCTAAGAAATAGTACTCTTCAATATATTATTTAATAGCCTTATTATAATATGTCTGCAACAGATTTTTTTAATGAAAATTATTACTGAATTTTTTAGGAAATAAGTTAACTAAACTTGTTAACTAATTAAATTTTATATTAGCTTTTTGTGTATGAGTAATTTAATATGTGAACATATAAAATATAAATGTCTTTTACAAGAGTTTATACTATATTATCTTCATCATTTGTCTTCTAGTGAAAACAAAAATACTTTAGCCAAGGTCCATTTCTTGAACAGCAAAATATTTTGCCTTTTCGTTTTGCAAGTGAAATAAAAATAGAGACTATATATATATATATAAATTCCTTTCTTCCTAGAAATAATCTTCTAAACTGATGTAGATCTTCTAAACTGATGCAATCTGCATTGATGCATGAAGATAATCTAAGGTATTGCTTTTATGCTGTGAAAAGTTTGAAAGACACTAAACTTAAACTTTCAAAGCTGCCTTCTTTGTTTCACTGAGGAAAAGATGGTAAGATATTTTGAAAGAGTGGAACTATTCAATGTTAAATTCCCTCCCTACTCTTTCCATAACTCTATGTACAAAAGAAGTAGTGCATTAAGTGCATGTGCATGTTTTCTGARTGCACAGTACACAACTATTTTTCTCAGCAGGTAAAGGGTAAATAGTTCCAGATGTCAAGTAATGTGCTGCAGGTAACAGTGCTTGTGTCATCACTACATTCTGCACTCACTCTCTCCTTTGCTGTTTTTTTAATCCAGATTTTGTTTGATTAAATGTTTTCTGACCTCCCTTCCTTTCAAAGACTTGAGATATAACCTGGAGATTGGACCCATGAAAACAAATAGAGTCCGAGTATGGTTTAATTCACAGTTTGGGGATGTGACTGCCTGCTGGAGGTACTTTATGGGCCCCATGCTGGTCAAATAGCATGAAACGAGTCCACAAGTGTAAAACTAAAATTGTCTCTTTATAAGAGGATTTACCAACGGGGCTGCTGTAACCCCAACTACCATTCCAGTCACGTACTCACAAACCGACTTCAGCACTCGCAAGCAATGCTTCCTTCCCACGACTCCTGCACCTCTCCACAACTTGCATGCATAGTGCCATAATCGGCACTTCCTCACCTCTTTCATTGCTCAAGACTTTTCTTTCAACGCCAAGTCAGTGGGTGTTCATGTACGTGACAGCTGGTCCACATGTCTGTTGTCACAGTGAGCCAATACTGCTTTTTCCACGAATCTTTCCAAGTAAACAAACGAGAGCACAGTAAATCCACTGGCACTGCTATCCACTTGGATACAGTGAAATTAGGATGAGAAAGAAATGACACGTTTCTCCAACACAAGGAACATGAGCTCTGCTTGAACATCTGATACCGCTATGGGGTGAATCACCCAGCACAATATCAGGATTCCTTTTTTTCTCCCAGGTGAGGATTCCTGTATAAAACAGGACATAACACTAAGTATGAAGCTTATGAAAAATATCCCAATGTGACTGTTTTTCTAACTATCCCGAATATGGCTTCCCTAGACCAAATGATTTAAAATGGCTTCTGCATGAATTCTCAGGTACATTCTAATGAACTAGAAGAAATTACTTGCAATCAGTCTGTGATGAGATCAGGCCTAGGCTGTGACCTTTCAAAGAATGACACCTACGTGTCACTGAACACTGTAACTCCATTCCACACTATGGCACCATTCAAAGAATCTAGCCTTTGTGGGTCAAAGATTCAAAACACATAGATAAAATCAGAAGAGATTATTTGCTGCCACTGTAATAATAGTTTTAAAAAATCACGTGAAAAATACAGTATGAGAAGGTGACACTGTCCAACACATTAAGCATGCTATTGATCCTGAAGTCATCTGAATGATGAATCAAATACTACACGCAGCTCTGATTGCTGCATCCTTTTTCATCAAGTGACTGATTTCTAAAGGTGGTGGTTAGTATGACAAGGAAATCTTTTGACATCAACAGAAGTACTGAAGGATTTGCACAAGCAGTTAAAGAGCACTGCAAGATGATCACTACTCCTGCAGTCTATCTGCTTATCTACCCATCTACACATGGAAAGTGAAGTCAAGGCCTTTGTTTCCTAGAAACATRGGAGCAACTTGGCTAGAGGACAAAATTCCTATCAAGAAAATCTGCCATGATATTCCTGGATGTCAGATGTTACCGATGAAATACCCTTATGAGGTATTGTGAACATACATAATAATAATATTTGGAAGCTTTCTGAGGCTAAGCTTGATACTAAAGAAAGCAGAGGCACTGACACGCACCCTCCCATGTTCTCATCTGTTGTGTGCTGGAGTAGGTGCTGCTCTGAGGGGACCTCATGAGCCCAGACAGGACTCCTTGCAGGTGGCATTCCTGCTGTGCTTCTGGAGCTTCTACTCCATGAGCATGCAGTGGGCTTGGAGAGTATCATCCCATGGCTGTCCTCAGAGGTTGTAGATTTAAGCAGAAAGCAGCTCTACTAAGGGTGAATTCCCTAACTGCTCCCAACTACTTCCCCAGTTCTCACTCTAAGAAACAGGTAGGATATGATCCAAGAGAATGGGGACTTTTAAGGCAGAAGTTAGCTAGTATCCTAACCCCCAACAGGTATTTTAAATTATTTTGGGGTTTTGATAGATCATTAAATTCCTCAAATGACAGGACACAAAGAGTCAGAACCTGGAGAACCTATTGAACTGGAGTTCAAGGAAACCTGGGCAGAAACAAGCAACTGAAGATGTAAGGAAAGAGTCAGAGTTAGAGCCAGAAAATGCAGCAGTTACCATGTACATAGTATTCCCAGTGCAGAAGCAGAAGGGTGATGGGATCTTGCTACAATGACTCCTGCTTATCTCTGGGCCTGTGAAAAGCTGGAAAAAAAAAAAAAAAAAAAAAAAAAAAAAAAAAAAAAAAAAAAAAAAGGTAATATATTTATTGAAAGGGGAACAAAGGTGTCTTGTAAATTCTCAATCAAATGAGGGTACACGCAGCACTACATATATAAGAAAAGGTACATTACTTTCACTCTTTGCAGACCTATGCCTTTAGACATACTTAACAGCAAGGAGGAGATAACAAAGATAAGATCCACTTTCTGGCATGCTTTTGCTTTCATAAAATATACACTTTCATTGTGTTAGAGAGATTATTTTATTTCAAACACATTGTATATTCTTATCAGCAGACTGCCATAGTTCAAAAGTCTAGCTCACCCCTCTAATGCTATTTGTATAAGAAACAAAAGTTTTATGAGAGTCTCTAAAGAGCAGCATTGTATTATTGGTTTGAATTATGAAAAAAAAATGGATTTCATTGCCTTTCCCATTGAAGCTGTCTGTCATAGGCAATACATCCACTGCCAATACGCTGGTTAACTGAAATAACTGAAAGATAGCTAGGGATGTTTTAAGATGATTGGAGGGCATTTATTGCCTTCCAAATGTTCATTGAAAGAAACCTCATAAATGATAGACTTCTCGAATTATGATTAAAGGGAAAAAAAACTCTACATTAGTATAGGTATAATTTGGAAACCATTCTTTGCTTTTCTGTGATTCAGTGATAATACTGATATATTCTGCATTTTAACTCCTTTCCAAATGTGCTTACCTATTTTATGCCCAGGGCATTTGTTCAATAAAAACAAAACAAACATGCGYCCATGGTGATAATCTTTAAAAAGCAGGGATTTAAGGGAAAGCATACCATTACTAGAATTCTTGATAAAATTTATTACCGTGAGCTTCGGATCAAGGAATAAAATAGGGTGCAAAGTAAAAGTCTCTGCAGTTGTGTACAGAACAGCACAGAAAAAAAAATGGGGTTTGACTGTATTTTTCATCTGAATTATTATTAGTTACTTCAGCTGTATATTTCATTTGGTTCATTTCAGAAAAAAAAATAAAAAATAAAAAAAAATACCTTCACCCCAAAACACTCCTGCTATATGGCAGATCAATAGTATGAAGAGATTATAGTTACTGTAGAAGTGTCAGAGACAAGTTTAAGCCCACTCTTAAAAAGATGCTTGAAAAATGCTGTAAAGAATAGTTGGGTAGCCATTACTAAGTAGACCAAGATAAAGCTGTGATTCAGTTTTTGATGTTCCGCAGTAAAAGATAGCACATAAAAGAAAATAAAGTCTACTTTGCAGAGACAAGCAGGAATTCAGAGGCAGCAAGCCAGCTATAATATTCTGTCCTGGACTGACTGAAATAAGATTAAGAGAATTCCTATAGAAAGAGGAAGGGAAAGGGGAAGGGGAAGAAAAGGGGAAGGGGATGGGAAAGAGAAAGGTGAAGGGAAAGGGGAAGGAGAAGAGTGCACAAACCCATGAAATAAGATGGTCTTAGAAACAGAACTGAAAAAGTCCTGAGTCAACTTCTCTGGGTCCTCTCTGAACACATCTCTGGGGTTATATCACGTTCCATTTACACTTTGAAAAAGTTCAAAGCAGACCATGAAACTATTCACTGTCTATTGTAAAATTTCAGAGCTGTCCCTTTTCTTCCATGCAGGGAGTGTCTTGGTTTCTCTAACCTATTCAGTTCTTATTAAAGCTTTGCCTTCCCTATTTTAAGAAATGAAAGTGGAGGAGGATTATCTGAGTGAGAAAGTGTGAGAAATATTTCTGTATTTCTTGTTAATTGTAAACCCACTTTTCTGGAAGGAAAATCTATTAATGTCTCTGCTGCCGGCTAAGGTGGAGACCATCTTGGTGACCTACCCCATCAAATATGCCAACACAACATGCCTCATTCTGCCATTTCATAACTTGGTTCTTGACTTAAATGCCCTTTTAATGTACTCATTAGTGAAATTTTCTAATTAAAATTTTCAACCGATAAAAAGAAGCCCTCTCCCATGCAAGTCACATGAAAGCAACCTAAACAGCTACATGGTTCATTAGCTGAATTGGCAATTTCAGATCCCAGGGCACTTCTCTACCACTTCTGCTAATTGAATAACTTGTAAGAGTAGGCTGTTTTATACACCTGTTACAAAAGACAGAACATATTTTATTCTATGGAAATAAGTTTTTTACTGCCTAAAACCCTCCTCCCACCTTTACCCTGTAACTTCCRTATCTGCCCTGGTCCGCTGCAGTCAGGGTGTCCCCTGGCTTTATAGCCTTGCCTGTCTCCCTTGTGCCACATCACCTTTCTTCCCTTTCTGTTCAACAAAGCTAAGATTTTACAGACACCACTACCATTCCCACATTCAAGWTACCACAGGTGTATACAGGAATAATCTGTTTTCCAGTGCACTTCCTCCGCCATGCTTCACGTACTGTTTCTACAATTTACCCAGTTCTGTTATGTATTCTTCTGTATTTTTGGATATAGCAGTTTCGACTGTTGCGTCTGTTTTAAATTATCTAGTTTCAAAATGAACTGCAATAACTGTAGGGCAAAATAGGTACTGTAACAGTCCTTTCTACCTTTCAGTTTAGCTCTCCATGACAGATGCTCCAGATTGCTTCTGTAGACTTTTCCTAGCTGCAAAGAAAACATATTCATGTGACCCTGAATCATGCACRTAGACTCATATCTACTGAAAGAACTACCTTCCGATTGCTGTCAGTTTCACAGTACAATCACACATGGCAAGGCAACCAAAGCATACACTCTTTTGAGGTAACAGTAATAAATAATAAAGTTGCAGTGAAGTAAGTAAATGCATACATTTACCCACAGTTTGCATTCATCATCTATTTGAGTTTCTTCCATCACAGTCGTTCAGCAGGGACAATCAGATAGTAAGTTTTCCCATTGAATAGCTTTAGAAATCTAAAGTTATTTCTTGTATATAGCCCTTTGAAAACTTTCTCAGGTCACATCTCATTTAGTAATTTCCTTCCAAGTGACTCAGCAGTACCTTTAAAGTTCACAATGCAGATTGTGATTCATTCTAATATTATTCTACAAATATACTTACTGTGAAATAAACAGTGTTGCTCATTATACATAGTTGAACATAGTTTAAGGTTGTAACAATGCCCTAGAGACTTTAAATAAATGAGAATGAAGATGACATTGAATGCAACAGTCAGTAGAGGTTTTACAAACAAACATAAACTTTACCACAGTTACCACTATATTGACACCACCTGGAAAAGGAAAATTATTTAAATTTATATTTCTATCCTTCAGTCAGCTGCATTCTGAAAGTAAACTCTATTCTCTGATGTGAATTTCCCTTGCCTGTCCAGCATTTCACGTCTACATAACTTAATCTATACACTAATGGACTCCTAATTTTCCAGGGTAGTCAACCACACAAAACACTAACGCAGGTCATTAAAAGGAGTGGAAAGCAGGTCATTAAAAGGAGCGGAAAATCTAAACAAAGACATTACAATTAATTCTGAACAAGCAACAGCTTTACCACAAACCTATGAAAAATATTTATAGCATTGTTTTTCCAAGCTGGATCTAATTTAGATAGCTAATTCTTCCATCAATTTATTTTATAACTGTCACATTTTTAATGCTTTAAAGAGGCAGTCCAACTGTCAGTTCACTCTTTTTTTGTTCATTTTCTCTTATCTCAAATTTAAGGAGATTATTCCATCAGTCTTTTAACCTCACATCATTCCTGCTTAGTGCCTCTGAAGTTAATTCCCAGTAGTTCTTTATTTACCCTCTGAGATAGGACTTCATTAAAATATTCCAGGCTGCTAAACAGCTAGGACAGAGAGACGTCCATCTAGGCACAGTACCAAACACAACACGAAGATGAAGGACTGTATTTCAACCCATTCTTTGCTCAAGTTACATGCTAAAGAGCAAGCTTAGAAATGATTTAATACTTTATGCCTAGCTTGACAGTGCARTCTCTCTGCTCAGCTATGATATATACATTAAAAGTAATTTTTAATGACTATTTCTTAGTGGTCTCTTGAAAAGAACTGCATTCCACAGGTACACTCATTTCAAGTACTACTKCAATTTTCTGTGAAGGATTAGTTCCACGATACAGTGAAACAGAATTACTTATCACTTATTTTCCTGCATAGCATTGGAAACTCTGAAGACACTGTTTTGAGTTTCTCAACCAGATTTCCTGTAGATACATCTCTGGTAATCCAGACACAGATTATTACTTCCTGCTTATGCAGAAATCACTAAAGAGACTAGATAGGTCAAGTGATCTATTGCTCTCATCTAAAACATATGTATCAAACAGCTGTGGATGAACAAAATTCTGCTGGATTTTCTCTTCCCTCCAGGATTTGTGGATTGCTCTCCAGCAAAGACTTCTGCACTCACTGTTATAAATTAACTTCACTGTCAACATAATATATACATTGGAGTACTAGGGCAAGATTCATTCTTGTCTGGACTCTAAAATTATGCCTCCAAGTCAACTGTTAGCAACCCTGCTCCCTAATGCACAAAGGGAGGATGGGAATTTGTGTGTGTTTTACACAAAGCAGGAGCCAAAATAAACTTCTGTGCTAATTGTCATTACATTCTGGGACCCAAAAGCTTTTAGATATTATACTCAATTTGAAGCCAATCTATAAATTTTAGCACTACCAAATGTGTTTGGTGTTTAATTATTCTGGTTCTTTTATGTCTGCACCCCCTATTTGTTGGGCTATATGTGTATGCTGTGATGGGTATGCTGCTTCCCCAAGACCCACCTGATCTTTCACAGGTACCCCTATGCAAGTGTTAACACCTGGTGGCATTATCTGGTCATGTTGGCTGCCCCCCGATCTTTTCTCCCACTTGGACAACACGAGCAATAACAGTCCTGGTGGCCACATCCTGCTGGGGGACATTCTGCYGCACTCAGGAGATACAGGTAACAAACAGCACAATAGATAAGGGCTRACTGGGCATGTGCCAGCCAAAATTTGGCTGACATGCAAGAATGAYTATAAGTCAAACATCCTATAAATATGGGGGCAGTCCATTGAGCTCTCCTTGCAATGCAGCAGGCTGCACACCAGGATCTCCCCTTGAACAGGGACACCTCTCAAGGATACTTCTTGAGGTTTAGCGACCCTTACCATCAGTAGATCCACAGTAGCATGATAAAACTTTCTAAAACTTTATAGCCGTTAGTAAATTGTGTCTGGGATTGATTTTACACATAATCCTTTAGGAATAAACCATTGTCATAGTTTTGGGGACATAAGGCAGGGGGTCCAAGATAAACCTTGTGACTCAGTGGGAGGATCTCCTTGCAAATTTTATAGAAATGTGTCCTCTATGCAGCAAATAACAATGGCCTTGCCATTGAATCTTGTTAAAACCACTGTGCATATCAATAAAACATACCACTATTTCTCTCATACCAGTGAAGTCCATCACACACCCCTCACCACTGCTCGTTCCATGACAAATTGGCATAGTTGGCAGAATGGCAAGTAGTATCATTAAGTATTTACAGGAGCATGGAGTGAATCTGAGTCCCTACTTCTCAGAGGAGTGGACTGACATGATAACTGACATGATTGAGACACTGTGGAGGAACATTTGAAATCAGCTAGAGGTTTCTTAAAGGATGTCATAGGAAAGATGTTGGGAACTTGTCTGGAAGCTGTGAAACAAGAAGAGAAACAAAGGAGTAAAACAGAACAGGATCTCAGAGAAGAAGTAGGAAAGAGGAAAAACACTGAATTGCTGTTATCCTTAAAGATCCAGCAATCAAAAAAAGCAACTGGAAAAAGAAGAGAGAAGAGGCAAAAATTGGAGGAAAGGGTAGAAATGATGCTTTTACTTGCTCCCTGCCCTCCTGATAGAGAAATCGTATCCCCTGAGGCCTGGGATGGGTACGTTTGGGAGTGTTCCGAGGATAGTTGTCCAGACAGTGATAATGATCCAAGTGAATATATATCCAAGTGAATATATATATCCAAGTGAAATGCATTGCATCACTCACCTAACCTCCTCAATCTCCCAACACACACACACATATTTTGTGACATGTACTCACTATTTATATTTTTATGGAATGAATTCCATATATATATATATGCATATATAGAATTATTTATATACTTCTTCAGGAAAACAGAGTCCTGAAGAATATTTTGTCTTCTTATTCATCATGGCAGTTGATAAGCCACAGAGATCTAAGTGACCCATCAGTGACATATTGGCTACCAACCATTCCTTGAGTGAAAGCCTGAACCATCACYTCTGGATCCTGTCACAAAGCAAGAGGCCTGGATTGTGCACAGTTTTCCCTATGCAGCTTAGGTGCTGCAAATATTTCAACCCACCACATGGACCTGGGGAGCAGCACCAGCCACGTATTTATAAACTCACAGCTCACAGTGAACCTGGGAAATCTTGAATTTGAGACTGCTTTGACCTTCTGCAAAAGCTCATGATTTAATTATAATACCATCTATTTTACATGTAACCAAGAAGTTTTATCATTTTCTGGATAATCACTCATATATATTAAGTATAGCATATGCAATAGAACAAACAAAATTTTTGGTGGTACCAATGAAAAAATTAAGGCAGTGACATCTGCTCTTACCGTTACCAATCTCTATTTCTGCTTTTTCTTTTCTTTTCTTTCCTTTTTTTTTTTTTTTTTTTTTTTTTTTTTTTTTTTAACCTGAAGGAGAACAGCAATGCTATCAGATGAGTGACACTAAAGAAGGTTTCTCTGATATACTAAGCTACTGTGCTTCCCAGAACTACTGCCAGGAACACGTTTGTAATAAGTATGTCTTTAATTTAGGAAGTGTCAACAAAATGGCTTCTAAATTTTTTTCATGACTTCTGTAAATGGTCATTATTGGCTCCTCCATTAATAGCAAGCCATAATTTGTCAGTAGCCAATTAAACCAGGAATAAAAAGCACTCTCCCCTCAGCCACAGTCTCACAACCTAAAAAGCAGAAATAGCACAATAGAAAACTTATTTATGAAATCACCTATGTAATTTAGAAGGTGATAGTAAGACTTTTTTAAAAATTGTTTTTAAATGGTGGGCATAAAGGAACACCGTTAAAATCTTACATTAACTGAACTGCTGTCACAACTAAGGCTCAGTGGACAGAGTGTGGCTTAAATCCACTTCTAAATCATAAAACAAAGAATCAGCCAGAACAGCAACAATACATATATAATATAATTGTACATGGGATAAAAAATACGGGTTTGATTAACCCATGCAGAATATGCAGAATAACAAAAATGTCAAGAATATTCCTTTCACCAGCTGAAAGTCTAGGACCAACCTGCAGCACTTTTACACTTTGTTTGGTTTAATATTTTTTTTTACACAAATGTGTTGCTTCATCATCTTTGCTCCCAGTAACATTCACCTAGTCTGAAAAATATTCCACTATCTGCATCTGGTAATCAAGGTCTTTCTCTGATAAGCAATTCTAGATAGCTCATGAAACATGATCATTGGCAAAGAATGAAATACTTTCCTTTTTATTGCTTTGCTTCAAGGTGGTCATGGTCCAGAAAGCACCATTAAGGCAGGCATATAACTTAGAGCTGATGCATCTAAATTGCTTTGCTTTCATTTCCTCAAGTTCAGTGTACGTCTTAGATATTTACAGAGGTAGAAAACATTTTTTTTGTCAAGCATGGCATCAATTTTATCTACACAGAACTTCCAATACAACATATTGCTCCATTGAATTTTAAACTTATAAGATATACTATACTTTAAAAAAATCCACAGATTTTTATTCCTGATGACGTATTTTCTTTAATCATTCAAATGATTACATAAAATACCTTCCAGCAATTATGTACAGAAGTCCTATTTCTTGTGCATATTGTAGCTGATTTCTCAGAGGACTACAGATAACATCAAAGCACATGAATTTAAAAGCATAACACAAAAACAGATACCCAAAATCCCAAATATAAACAAAATATTCAATGTTATATTTATTGTTACAAATCATATTATTTGATACAAATCTAATTCTAGTGAAATTAATGTGAGTAAATATCCTTTTCCAACTTTCCCAGACAGTTCAAGAAACTCCAACAAATAGGCCAATTTTTTACAGCCAGTATAATTTAATTCTGTTAATTCTTGCAAACGGCAGTGTTTGAAATGAATCAACATTACTTAGAAATGACCCTTTTTGGAAAAACCAGTGTATAAAATAAAGTTTAGTAATAAAATGATGATCTTGAAGATATTTGTCTACTCGGTTATTTGTAAATATTGTAAATTTCCAATTATTTCAATATCTGAAATGAGGGAAAATTATTTTGAACACAAAATGCTTTAGTCAAACTTCAGACACTTTACAAGAAATTAAGTTTTTGTATTTAATAGAAGTTCCAAACTCACTAGTGATGTCAGAAATGCAGCAAACTTTAAAATATGACACAGAAAAAAGTGTTTTGAGAGTATTAGTTTTTGAAGTTGTGGTAAGACTGTCTCTGGTAACAATGACTATCAGCTCTTGAAATGGGCAAAATGTGTGACTATTCCCAAGAAACAATCCATCTGAGCTTTGCTTTAGAAAACAAGCTTGTACAGTTGGTATAACTTAACTGGAACACGATTACAGTAAAACTGGCATTCATGATCCAGTATTGAACTTGACATGGCTCAAGTGCAATGAAAAATGAGTTTCATTTCCCGCCCTCTCTTTCGTGACAGGCTTCAGCTATACGGCTTGAGGAGACATGTGAATTGCCTCAGGCTTAGTGGATATTTTGCTCTGCATTTATCTGTGTGGGGAACAGCTTTCCTGTCTAATTAGAATCTTTGAGATTTCAAAGAGAATTCAGGGTAGAAATATATCTCCAAGTCAACAAAAGATTTACTAGTACTCTTTTTTGTTATTAACAAATATTGTAAATTAAGTATAATAAAAAACTAATATAACCTATGGAGAAGAAACAGAAATTGAAAATATATAATTTTCATTTAGAAAGCATTACCACAACTCTCTCAACATTTGTATGAGGAAATCTGCCAAGAGGCAGGCTCACAACATACTTAACTATTTTGTTTTTTGTTGTGAAATTCTTGGGAGAACTATGTAAAAAAAATAAACAACCAAAAAAACCTTTTTCATTGGGAGGTCTATAGCTTGGCCAACAAGAAGCATTAAGGAAAAATATTCTTTCACTATCTCATTTCTGCTGTTCGTGTAGCACATTTCCAGGTCTCAGCTGAGTTCATGGCACAGTGACAATCAGAAATACTATTATCACAGTCAGAATAGGTGAGCAAGTTGGTTGACAGGTTTTCAGGAAAGACACCAGAAAATAAATGAGCCTTGTAGTTATAGTTTTATATTGCAGCAACAGTTTTATTCAGGGGAAGATTTTGCTGCAATATGGGCATAGTTTGGCAAAGTGTAACAGCAAGGTTGACATCACTACTGGTTGTCTTTTAAGGGAGGAGTTTTGGAAAAGGTAGTGTTCATCAGATTCTGTATAAGAATTCTATATAAGAACATACTTATATATATATATATAAGTATGTATATAAGTATAATATATATATATATATATTATATACTTATATATATAAGAATTCTATATAAGAACATACTTATTTACCAAACAAGAGAATTGACTTTATGAAAAAAAAATATGTAATTGAGTTGCACAGTTACACACTGTTGTCCAGAGTCTAGCTCTGCTCTAATGCACAGATTTGGTATTAATAACTTATTGCAAGATTTCACAAAAAAAATCTCTTCCAATAATTTGGGAGGGGAAAAAAAAAAAAAAAAGGCTACAATATAAAATAAGAATACCTCTTGTTCCCTTCAGAGTCTTTTCATTCAGCTCCTTTATTAAAGTTCTTTCATTGCCTGTTAATTAATTGCTGTGATTGAGGTGAAGTTTGAAGATGATATGAGGTTAATTTTAGACTCTCTTGAGTGTAGAGCAAGAAACTCATTACTATTACTAATGCTCAAGCTTCAGCTTAGGTGGGGCTGTAATATCTTAGTGTCTCGATGATACAGACCTTTCTGAAAAGAAGTGCTACTTTGACCTGTGTTGTAAAGATCTGTTCTTAGTACCTTTTTAATTTCTTTGACTCTTTTGCCATATTATAAATTACAAGTGAGAGTTCAGGATTTCTAATTAGTCTGATGTTCTCCAAGGAGGCTAGCGAATATAATGCAGTAGCACGTGTAACTAACCACCACCCAAAGTGCTTTTAGCAGAAAACCAATTAAAAAGAAAATGAAAAGAGAAAAAAAATCTCTGTGCACATATACTGTACTGGAAGTTACAGTATTAGCTCAACTGTTAGCTATCAAGAATCTTAATGATTATAAGGTAAGTTTATACCTAGCATATTACACACTACCCCGCATCCACTAGTCTCAAGATAACAATTATAGTCCTTCTCACATCTTTTTAGTGCAAGATTTAGAAAATAAAGCAAAGCTACTCAGGGCACAGGACAGTGACTAAATTGTGTTGATTCCCACGGAATGCCAGGTCTGAACTCAGCAAAAGCACCTCAAGTGCACCAAACTATTCAGCTAACCTGAACTAAATTCTGTGCTACTACAATTACACCACTACAGAACTCACTGTGGCAGAGTCCTTTTGCATATAGCTATATAACATGCAATAACACCCTCTGTCAGTAGAAGCAGCATACCTTACTTTAATTAAGAGGAGATTCAGCCAATTAAATCCATTAGGTTTTTCAGACCAGACCAAAACTACCAATGTCATGAAACACTGACCTTAATCTGCCTTAAGTATAGTGATGAACTGGACATAAACACAGATACAAAGCACTGCAAAACCCAACCCCATGAATTACATGCAGAGGAAATTTAGAGACCTCAGCACAAGTCAATTCCATCCGCCTATACTGCACTTAATCAATTGCTAAAGTGAGCATAGGGTTTAAGGCATCGAATTCCCACAAGAAACCTTTCAAAGGAGCCATCATGTTCACTTTGCCTGGAGAGAATCATAGAATCATAAAATGCTTAAGGTTGGAAGGGACCTCAGAGGTCATCTAGTCCAACCCYCCTGCACACACAGGGTCACCCAGAGCACGGGGCACAGGGCTGCATCCAAGCRGGTTTKRAAGATCTCCARAGAAGGAGACTCCACAACCTCTCTGGGCAACCAGTTCAGGGCTCTGTCACCCTCACTGTCAAGAAGTGTTTCCTTAAGTTCCTGTGGAACTTTTGGTGCCTCAGCCGTTTCCTCTAGTCCTATCGCTGGCCACCACTGAAAAGGGACTGCCCCCTCCTACTCCTCACTGCCTCGTTGAGGTATTTTTACACACTGATCAGGTTCCCGCTCAGCCTCCTCTTCTCCAGGCTGAACAGGCCCAGCTCYCTCAGCCTTTGCTCATAGGGCAGATGTTCCAGGCCCCTGATGATCCTCGTAGCCCTGCACTAGACTCTCTCCAGCAGCTCCACATCCCTCTTGTMCTGGGGAGCCCAGAACTGGACGCAGTACTCCAGATGTGGCCTCACCAGGGCTGAGTGGAGGGGGACGATCACCTCCCTCGACCTGCTGGAGACGCTCTTCTTAATGCACCCCAGGATCCCTTTGGCCTTCTTGGCCACCAGGGCACACTGCTGCCTCATGGTCATCTTGTCATCCACCATGATGCCCACGTCCCTCTCTGCAGGGCTGCTCTCCAGCAGGTCCACCCCTAATCTGTGCTGGTGTCCAGGGTTATTCCTCCCCAAGTGCAGGACCCTGCACTTGCCCTTGTTGAAYTTCATGAGGTTTCTTATCAACTATTTTTCCAGTCTGTCCAGGTCCCTCTGGATGGCAGCACAGCCCTCAGGGCTATCAGCTACTCCTCCCAGTTTGGTATCATCAGCAAACTTGCTGAGGGAGCACTCCATCCCTTCATCCAGGTCGTTAATGAATAAGTTGAACAGGACCRGACCAAGGACCGACCCGTGGGGGACACCACTAACTACAGGCCTCCAGCTGGACTCCGTGCCACTGATCGCCACCCTCTGAGCGCCCCCTGGCTGCCTTCGAGCCAATTCCTAATCAACCTCACTGTCCACTCATCTATTCCACACTTCCGAACCTTGCCTAGGAGGATGCTGTGACGGACAGTGTCAAAGCCTTGCTGAAGTTCACAYAGATGACATCCACTGCTCTGCCCTTATCTATCCAGCCAGTCATTCCATCACAGAAGGCTATCAGGTTAGTCAAGCATGATTTCCCCTTGGTGAATCCATGCTGGCTACTCTGGAGCACCTTCCACATGACTGGTTTGGACCTTTTTTACTCACTGTTCTAAAAGGTAGATAGACATGCATCAGACAGACTGAAGTTCGTAGTACCAAAGGAGGGCAATAGTGAAACAGTAAGCTCAATTGTGCAGGCCTAAATTTGTCAAAACCTTGGGCCGCATACATGGCTTCATGGCAGGTAATGTCCAGTTAGCTTTTAATGAACAGGTAGATCAAATAGAAACATACAGGTATCTCGGTTATCTCAAACAAACCTTAGACTGTTTTGTTTAACAAATCAGCACCTTTCGKAATATCTTTGCACAAACAATTTCCCTGTATTCTTTAGCTCCAGCTAACAGATTAGCTCTGTGATAACAGATTACCTTTAACTAGCTTTCTTTTCCAATGCCTTCTTTCCTGCTTTTCATATCTAATAACCCTTCCAGGTGGAAACAATGAGGGCTCACCTATCTAACACCTTCCCAACCAAAGAAGGATTTTTACCCTAACAGCAASAGGTTGCATGTTGTGGACATAGCTGTATATCAAAGTTAAACAGATACTCACAASTTCCTCTTCAGGATTCAGTTTCAGGATCCCACTGGGAAAAAAAAAATGGTTTTACAGAAGAAGTTGAATCATCTTCACTGATCAATTCATGATTATGAATCGTTTCCAAGAGAAGTCATATGTATCACAGGCTCTAATTCTGCAATTGATTGACAACACCACTCTGGTTTCAGCAATGCGTGCCTTTCCTGCGATATTCCTACATCGAATAAGATGTACAAATACATATATATACTTTTTTACCTCTACTTCATTTTTAGCTTGAATATCATGGTCTTCATTAGTGACAGATCATTTTGCTGATTTTTCACTGGAAAACATCAGAAAGATGACTGTAGACTAGACAAATTTTTCTGGTCATAGAAGAATTCATTCCAAGTCACTGTCTTTACCTACAATACCTTTCCTGTCACATGTCTGAGTGTTGATAGCTGTTGAGATTGAACTTACGCCACTATCAAAATGAATCAGCTAAACCTCTGCCTGCTGTCTGCCACACGAGACAATGAATAAGGCTGCAAAACCAGAAGCATTGCCCTGCCTCAAGCAAGGCCCAATATGGCTTGAGAGCAAACACTATGATAATGAAATCTGAAATGTGAAACTGGTAGGGTCTAAATATCTCTCTGATCAGGGATCTTCCATGACAAGAAAAGAGATACTTAAGTAACACATTAAGATGGTCCTTTGACTTGCCTCTGTTTAAGGACACTTCAGCACTTATTACTTAAATTGCTTGATATTTTTGGTGAACTATTCTGCACAGTGCCTTAAATATGTTATGATAAGTACAGCATCCATATAGAATTTTTTTTTAAGAGAAGGTGATATTAAACCAAAGATATCAATTATATTATAAAAGTCTATCTCAAATGTAAGAGCCTATAAAACTGTTTTAACATATCCATAATTTGGTAGAAACACCAATAGACTGTGCTCCAGCATAATTAACTTCTAACTGGAGATGAGAAGTAATAAGCACTGCAATAAAAATAACAGTGATTTAAGGACAAGAATAGCCAGAATATGCACTGGCCCAAATTCAATTTTGCAAAAGAACAGCATAAGGAGACTCCAGTAGTATAAGACTTTCTTCCAAAAGTCAGTGATCAGGGTCTAAAAAAAATACAACTGATTGGAATATGTAGAAAGCAGAGGCCTGAGTTTGGCATTTATATATACATTCTATTTTTATGTGACAGATTACATCCAGTGACTTCATATTTTTCAACTATTCTGGTAAACTATAATTTCACAGTTTGTTGAGCTTTTAAAAGAGAAATTCCATTATGGAAACACCTTAGTATTTGAACTTATATTCACCTTATATTAGGTGTAACTAATAGTGCATTCTGTGTACAAAATTAAAAATATATAGAGAGGGTGGTGTTGCAAGCGGAATTTTAGCACGTTCTGTGAAAATCCTTCCAGCCTCTCCAATGGAGGAGCAAAGGCTAAGGGAAGCAGAGGTTTCCACTACATAAAGAACTTAAAAGAAATTTAAGTAAAAATAATTGTAAGYGTGCTAAAAATAATGGTATTTTCAAATACTATGTTCTGTTACTAGGGCATAGTCTTCCTTTCTGACTTTCAAATCCTACAGCAAAACTAATTATAATAATCCCCAAATGCTGCAGACTAACTGTTGTGGTAGGCTTTTCTTTGTGAATACTGACAAAGCTTTCAGAAAGAAAAGGGCTCATAAACCAAAGATTGAGAAAAAGGTTTTCTTAAAAAAGGGGAGATGTAAGTAATTGATCAGCAGTGTATCTAATTAATGTTGTATTCTTTTTAATCATTTGACTATATTTCACTTAACAAATAAGTTCAARAATATCATCTTTGATGCTAATGCAAATCAGAGGGTAGAAAGGAATGTTTTTAATGCTGGAATATTGGTTGCTGTTATACTACATTACAATCACCTTCTTTCTGCTGCATCCTTTATAAGATACAGAGTTTACTGATGAATGACAAAAACAATTAGAGGCATGATGAGGCTTCTCCCATATGAAATGATCATGCTAAGATTGAGATGTTTATGGATTAGATAAATAGGAGAGGACATACTAGAACTTTACAGAATAATGAACGTTATAAAACAGACAAATGGATTGGCAGTGCTCCTATTTGTCATGTCTCATAATAAAAGGAGAATGGTTGCTTCAGTTTCAGTGAAAGGCAACAACCCAAAMAACTTAAGAAAGCCTTTTTTTTTTCCTTACACAATAGGTAAGAGTAGGGAGAAGCTTAAATTCTGTGAAAGTGAAATTTTGAGTGTCAGATTTGTTTCTGAACAGGAAAAGCATGAACCTGCTGTAACAATGACTGAGAAGAAACAAAATATTTTTCAGATGAATTGAAAATTTTTTTCATTTCCAATTTCATTTAGAAGAAAAAAAGAAACCTTTTTTTTAGATTCTTCTAAAGAAAATTTAGCTTAAACTGCTGTAACATCATAAAATGTAACAACTTTGAGGCAAAAATGTTCTGCCAGCATTTTGTTCTTCTAACTAGAAGAAACTATTTCAACTATGTATTATTAAGAACAAAAGAATAAAAGAGAAAATTAAAGTAAGAATTAGCTACTTTTGTGTTTGGTATTTTGTTATAAAAACAGACACTTCATGTAAGAAAACAACAAACCATTTTAAATTTTTCTTGCCTTGTCATGCCTGGTCATCAGATTAGAACTGTGAACTAGAGCTGTTATATGCTTATATATGCTTATATATGTTATCTTAGTGTATACATATCTGTTTTCATAGATCACACATACTGTACTATTGTTATTTTTCTTAGAGAATTTGTTATATAGGGAAAAGGTCGCAGAACATAGTGCAAACTCTTACCTTTTGAGAAGAACGGTAAGATACCTAAGAGTGATTAGATTCCACGCACAGAAACTCTTCACTATGGCACTTTTCCATGTTTACATCTAGCTAACTATTAAAATGATCAAATAACCTTAAAGTGGGAAAATACAAAATGAACTACGTTATACAGCTCACATTTTCACTTCCTAAAAACAAAATTCTGTGAAAAATGCATACTTACTAAACAAACAATCTACATATTGACATGTACCTGTCTTCTTCATTAGAAAAACAGTAGAAAAACTATTTAAACTTTCTAAGTGAAATGCCATGTTTTTTCAGTCTGAAGAATGTACTAACCTTTCATTGAAAATTTCATATTTCTAAAAGGTTGAAAAAAATGATTTAGCAAAAAAGGAAACTTTAAGTTAATCAAGAAATAATTTTTCAAATGTATAAGCAAACAACAAAATGCAATAAACAAGCACTGTACACCAATCCTACTCTGGGCCCAAGATTGTAATGTTTTTCCATAGTAAATTTCTAATGCCCTCCAACCCGTTTTTAATGTTGTCATTAACAGTATATTATGTCTTTAAGTGTGGTTCAACTTGGTTCTGACTATCCTGTCATTATTAATTCATTTGAACTCTGCTGTAGTAATACTGATCATAATGAATTCATTTTATATTAATGTGCATGTCATATTCATTATCATAGGGATTTCCATTATAATTTTGCCTGAATGAAAACAAAATTAATTGCAAAAACAATTTGTTTGCTGTGATAATATATTAGGTGGGCAGAATCTGTCTCTGTTTTTTACAGCACAAAGTGGTAGTGATAGCATGTCCCTCCACAGATGGCTTTTTTTCTTTTCTTCATTTGAACTGGTCTAGCACTTGACACTTTGAAGCTTGCTTCTTCAGACTGACCAAGTACAACCCAAAAGCTAGTCCCATATGTACTCTTCTTGAGTGCAGTGGCACTTCAGTATTCCCATGGAGTATTTTCTCACATTACATACATACTTTCTCTGCTGGATAACAGTGGTCTCTTTTTGCTTCTTTCTTTCCTTTTACTGTAGTCCATATTGGTTGTTTCCCACAGACAGAATCAGAGACTGCTGCTAATGACTGCTAGTATACAGAGAATATGGTTTTGGSTACAGCTTCTCCTTTTCTTTCTAATCTCAGATTGGTGACATCAAAGAAAGGAGAAACAAGAATTACAGATGTAACAGCAGGAATTAAGGAGAAATTAACCTCACACCTCTCAAATTCACACTACCACAGCTAAATACAGGACAAAGACCTACTTGATCAATTGACTTTACTTTTGATTCTCCCTCTCCTTCATGTAAAAACATTGAAAGATTTCAGTTTAGAAGAGAATTCTGGAGGTCTCTTGTCCAACCATGTCCTCAAAGCAATGCTAACTTCAAAGCTAAATGACATTGCTCATGTGAAAGTCTTCTGTAGACAGTCTTGTTCTGCGTATCTCCAAGTACAGAAATCTTGCGTCCAATCTGGGCATCTGGGCTTAATCTCTCACTTCTTTCAGCAAAGAAATCCTATTCTTACAGACAGGACGGTCATTAGACTCAGCATGAAAATACAGAAGAGTCTATCTTGATTTGTGGTCTAATTCTCCTTTTCACTGTTATTTTGCAAGAAGATAAACTCAGCAAAAAAAATCCTACAGTCCTGTCAGACCACTGCCTAAATCTGGCAGCTTGGTGTTCCACGACTATGTTAAAAATCTCTTTTAACTAGCAATAGAAAAAGGTAATATAGTCTAGATAGTCCCCTCAAAGTACTCAAGTGCAAGAACTTATGTTGACCTTGTTTGATCTGTGAAAGTGAGCTTAAAACTTACAAGAACAGCATTTTTAAACAAAGCTTTTTCGCACAGAAGCAGAAGTATCCTGCTGATCCTATCCTGCAAACAGAAAATGAAGAAGTGAGGGAAAACAAATATTACAAAAATAGCATTTTTCCCCTGGTTTACCATTTTAATTTCAAAACTACTTTGATTTTTAGCAAAAGTAGAGATGTTTATCCACAGTGCTCAGCATTCCCTACCTATACTGAACTAAACAGACAACTGCAATTTTTAACAACATTACAATGCTGCCTAACAAGTACTCAAAGTAATATAGAACATTTAGTAATGAAAATCAAACCAAACATCATGTAGTAAAATCCTAACCAGAATTTATTTGTAGAAAATAAAATACACTTTGTAGTTATTTAACAATACATGGCACATGCTGTGTGCCCTTTTAATGCTTCAAAGATCTCTGTGATCCTATCATATTAAGATCATCTTAGAGCAATTCTTTCCTACCAGCTCTTCCTTTATATTGACATGATCAGAAATGTTTGTATCTGCCTGGATCCTCTATTTATATTTTGCAATAATACAGGACAAATGGTCTGAAACTCTCCCAACCCTGCTGAAAAGAATCCTGATTTTCTTCACTGTTGTAACTTTTTCTACACATCATCTTTGTGGGCCCATTATAGGGTAACAGAAGATACATATTTCTGTCATATTGAAAGGACTTTTCCAAAAATTGGTGGTCTTTGGATTGCCAATGTCTCAGCTACTTCCTTTAAGGAATTTCTCTGAAGTAATGAACATGTTTTAGGTTTTAGTCTTACAAACTTCTTAATTGAAGAGATGGGTGGTTTCACCTGGAAGCTCACTCTGATAGTAACATGAACTGCATTTAGGAGTACACAGGATTACYCTTGATGCTGATGCATTTTCCAGTGGGAAGATAGCCATTTGAATGCCTAAGAAAATTTTGGATCTTAGCTAAGTTCAGGATAATGTATAATTTTGTATGATGAAAACAAAGAAGTTCTTACTGTTCTAAACAATGTAAAAGAGATTTATCATATATATGTATGTAAATATATATCATAAAAATATACCAGCACCACTCTCATTACTAAAAATGACTAAATTTAAGCACAACTGTCTTTCATAGTGAAATATTTTGTGCCAACTATTTTTTCCAGTATTTTAAAATCGTTTGCTCTGCTGCCCTTATTGATTCCCCATCCTACCAGTAGGATGCAGTCTCTTTTATTAAGAATCGCTACAATACCCAAGCACAGGGAGAATGAAATTACAGATAAATAGATGCCATTGACATTGAAAATTTCCCTTCAAAATAAGACAATATGTAATTTTAATTTTAACTATTAACCGCAGGAGATTAAAGCAAGCATTCAAATCACTGTCTAAAATAACTGGCTAAGTAGTTAAAAACTTTCTTGTCCCAAGCCTTGTAAAAATGTCAATAGTAATGGTATACCATCTGTGACTATATCCTTTTGTCTTAAATACTTAAAAATGGTRCAGTATATACCTTCTAAATCCAAGAGTTTTGAATATCAATACATCTTAATTTACACCAAAAATAGATCACTGGGAATTCTTTAATAGAGTGAGACAGTTCCACTAATGACTGAAATGCAAAAGAGAATATCAAAGACTTTATGATACAAATCCTGATCTGTATTTAATTTACACTCTTGATGTGCTTCAGCACATCCCATTTCAGTAATTCCACCAAGAATGAAGAACCTCTCTACCTCTCTACCTTTTACTTCAGGCTGACTCTTTTGTGTAAGACTAATTTTTATTTAACCTCTGGCATGCATGCCTATTTACTGTCAATTTAATCTCAAAAAAGTAAAATGAAAATAATCTAGGAGATAAACAAGTTAGTGTCCACACTAGCCATCTCCAATCACACATTTCACATGCAGTTTAATACATCAGTGACATGCTCTCAGCCTTTTTTTTCCCCAGCAAGCCTCCTTGTACCCAGCACACAGCATGGATACTCACGTGGCTCAAGGAATAGGCATAGGTTACAAATACTGCATTCTGAAAACTTATTAATACCACAGGGTAGATTCCAAGACATTACAGCCACCCAAAAGAGCTGTGTTTCACCTGATCCTTACAGAAAACTTTTGTATACGTTATATTTATAACATACAGATATATAATTACTACTAATATATAAAAAATGAAGATCAGACTTACCAGTTACAGGCATGAATCTGTTTCTTAGACAATTTCTTGATGTTCTCTGCTAGTTTACTCACTCCCTTCCTTTTCCACAGCTGGATGATATTCTATCCACCATCCACACCTGAAAGAACTTTGAGGTACAAGAAAACAAGAGTGTGGATGTCCTAAGAAGATGAAAGCCTAAATTCTGTGTCAGGCACTCAGACAGATGCTTATTATTTCAAAAGAATAAGATATTGAAAATATTTAATACCCCAAAATAAGGTTTCATTCAATTTCAGAACTAAATCTGAGCATTTCAGAATACTACAGCAATGACAGCTTTTTTTTTTTTTTTTTAATTATTTTTTTATTTCAACCAGCCTTAGGCTCAAACAAGCAACTGACTAGGTTATTAGATACTGTGTTTTCTATTTCTGATCAAACAATGGAGAAGACAATGCAAACATTAAAGGAGAAAGAAGAAAAAATAAAACTAAACTACACTACACTAAACTAAACTAAACTAAAATAAYCATGATAGTCACAAAAGTCTTATTGTAATTGCTAGGGTGATTAGATTTCAGTTGCTTTCTGAATCATTTGACTTCTTCTAATAAGATTAACCAAGGCTTTTTTACTTCCCATCATCACTCAAGAGATCACGTTGACTATTCACCTCTCCAAAATTATAATTCATATTAACTTTAAATGAGTAGTGGAACCAGCTTTAGATAAATCCCATCAACAATATCTGAACCACGTAAAATCAATGAATTATCAAAGAGTATGTGACTGGCCATATTAGYGCAACTTATTAGACCCTGATTCTAAACTGAAACCCAGGTATAAAACTGTAGCTTACATGACAGGAAAGAGAAATTACAAAATAAATAAGTAACTAATGAGAGTTAGTTGCCTAGTATTTTAAATATATTAAATAAATTTTAAAAARACTATCATGAACAATAATATAAAAAATTAGAGTTGTCTGTTTCCTACATGCTCTAATATTGGATATCAGTGGCTTAGGCAGACATAGCTTGTCTATATTAAAATAGTGCAAGCTATGTGACTCCAGGACTTCATGACAAAGGCAATTCTGATGAACACATGCATGTTTCCTAACTCTATGACTAGCATTCTTGTAAATGTGCCTCTAAAGACATTATTTAATTAAAATTTCTAAATTTAATTAAATATGCTTCCATATTTAGTTAAGTTGTTGGTGTTGAACCTTATGGATATAATCTTGTGCAGACTCACATACCTTTAGCTCCAAGGCCTGATTTCCTCTYGGGAAGTACTGCAGACTGTTGATATTTACCATTTTTCATACTGATGGTGGGGGAGCTATATTGTTCCATCTCCATATGCCTCGAGGCCTGTACATTTCTGTACCTACTTACAAGGATATACACACATATTCTCAGTAACTGATGGGAGCCCTTCATACTTGCCATAGGCCTTTTGTTCTTGGTCCTGTTTTGCTCTTGGAAGATATCAAAGGGATATCAGTGAGATATGTAGCATATTTAGCATAGAAGATTCATTCTATGACAGTGGAGGTTTGAGTTGACCATGTGATATTTTTCTTGATTTTGTTTGTTTGTTTGTTTTTCTTTGCTGCTTCAGATTGCTACTGAGGACACTTTTATATGAGTTTTACCTACACAGTCTTAACTATGACCATCTTCTGCTGTATTTCTTGTTCTGTTGTGCTGTGTATGAAATACTTTATGCTGTAGATAAAGAAGTACTAAGTGGATAATTACTATTTTTATTTAAATATGTGTACAGATTTTGGTCTAAACAGATAATACAATTTAGCCACTCTAGGCTTTTTTTTTCTTTTTTTCCTTTTTTTTTTTTTTTTTGTATAGTGTTTCTTGTAGTTTTTTGTTGTTATTGTTGAGTGTAAAGGCATATGTGATTCAGGAAGAAGTGTTTGAATGAATGATCAAATTTATGAAGTGGGTGAAGAACCCTCAGAGCATCTTGCAGAAACTGAAGAGAGGAAGTAGAAAGAAAAATCTTTGTTTTCATTTAGTCTGTTTCTGGCCTGTTACTAAAACATTAAAATGTTGAGTAATTTCTGTTCTATTTTATTATATGCAGGGCTGCAAAATGTCAAAATAAATTTGAACATTCCATTTTTTGAAAACTTCAGCCATAATAGCGAAAGAGGATAGAGAAGGGAAGGGAAAATGATTTAGTAAAGACCTTATCTGCTATAGTGGGACAGATCTCTTGAACACAGGTGTACTTTTCTACTGATAAATTACAAGACTCACTAAAAGAAGACATGAAATAATTTATAAGAAAATCTCTGCACTTCAGTTATACCTGTGACACCATCTCTAGATGTGCTTCTCTTATCAAGCAGTAATAGATGTGCTGCTTGAAAAAGATATAATGTTCTTCCATTTTAATTCATTTGAATATGATGTGTAAAGATGGAGAGGGCTCTTGGGAGCCTCTTTCCTCTTTGGAATTCATTACTTTCAGGAGTAATATTAAGTAATCCATAGAAGTGTCTGGACTATATGAAATGATATCTGAAAAGTAGATAATACCAAGTGGCAAATATTTTTGGAAAACTTGATGGTTAAGGATGTGTGATGTTTTGGAATTTCCTCATGCATCTACTCTAAAAGAGTGAAAAAGAAAATATGCTAATTGAGACTGTATTTTGCATAGCTAACATGCTAGGAATAAAACAGCCTTTCTATATCAGTTTTGTTGATGATCAGTCTCATTTTCCTCACAATATTTCCTTGTCATATTTTCTGTGGGTCAGTGCTCTTTCCTCAGCCTCCCTGCTATTTCCTTTTAGAGTTTACCATGTTGACTTACATATGTCTATATATCGCATCTAATAATGTAATTATAGAATGCTGTAGTAGCTTACTGCTTTCTGGAAACTAGTGAGCTTACAAATTTCCTACCTAATCAGGGAAATATTTGGTGAAAGGGTGAAATGCCTCTTCTACCATTAACTTAAGTTGCAGTAGAACTGGGCTTCTGAGAACAATGACAGAGTTTAATTTTTAAATTTCTTTTGTGAGATTAGACAACATAAGGGTGTGGTTTTGATTGGTTGGTGGTTTTTGTTTTGTTTTCTCCTTCCTCTTAACAAAGTCCTGTCAGATTTTCAAAATATTTAGAATCTGAACTACTACAGAGTTTCTAGAGTATAACAGTATTTTCTGCAAAACAGGCCTGTTCTCCAGATACTGTCAGTAGGAGTGGTGTTAGAGGAAGATATATCTGTAACTGTATAATATAAGGTAGGACTGATGGTGTCTTCCTTATTTTCCTTTCATAAACTCCACTCTTTCTACCGGTAGTGGGGCACTGGCAGTATTGTTGGAACAAAACATAAAGACTGGATCGAAGGGGTGGAATAGGAGCAGCAGATCAAGTGAGTTGGTAGAGGTTGTGTTGTATGAACTATCACAATACAACTAAGTGAAGGTATTCTGTAAGATGTTTCAATCACGTTTCTACTGATTCAGCAATTATTAAACTTTGCAGTATGTCAGAGTTGCATTCTTTTACCAGAATTTTTTGATAGCAAATGGGCAAAGACGAACCCAGTAAAAAGAGAAAGATGGTCATAAACTGAAGTAAATATATTATATTCAAATATAAATAATATATTTAAAATAATATATTTATATATATACATAAGATACATAATAAATATATAATAAATATATTATATTCCCAGTAAACATGTCTTAAAGTTCTGGATGCACTAGCATTTAAGAGTCAGAAATGGCGATAAAATACCAGAACTACTCACAGTAGAAGTATTTTTTACTCATTCTCTTCCTTACTGTAATGTTTCAATGTTTTCCAAAAATAGAAGGTAATTTTTTTTCTGTTAAGCATATACTGCAAATGAGAAGTACATCAAAACTGCCTTGAAAAGTTGTCACTATTTCTCAGTTTGTAATGTAACGTATTTCTTATATCATACTCAAGGATTTTGTTTCATTGTCAACTGTCTGATAGTTCTATTTGTAGCAATTTCCAATCCTCTGGCATATCAATTTATCTTTGTCCTTCCTTGATGAGCAAGTATGGTGACCAGGGCATCATCCTACCACCTCCAGTTCATGGAATTTCCAGATGACAGTCCTGTGATACAACAAACTGGTCAGTTTTAAAGGACAGTATACATTGCTCATCTCTTCCTGGGCTGAGACGACACTGGGAGCTGCTATGTGGGCAGAATTAATACTTGCATATATTTAAAATGGAGCAGGTTGAGGAGAAAGAGGCAACTATGGAAAGGCAAAAAAAAAAAAAAAAAGAAATAGGAATATGTACTTTATTTATAAAACAGCGATTTGAATCAAAGTAGGTCTTGTTGTATGATGAAAGTGTGTTAGAAGGCTGATAATGCTGCAAAGACTAATTGGTATTTTAATTAGACAAGAACAAATGAACTACAGGGGTCATCCTAGATATGAGAAGTTTAAAGATTTCTTCTATTCTTCACCTTTTGAAGATTTCTGAAATGTATAAAATTGTCCCCAGGGAGACCACCTAATTTTCAAGCAGCTTATTCCTTCTTCTAGTCGCCCTGCTTATTTAATATGAACGTGTGCCTTATAGGGATTACTACTTTAGGATTATTACTCAGCAGCATTTAGCTTGATCAAAACTCTCTGGACAATGGCTATATAGTGTATTTATCTCTGTGGATTTTGTCTGTTTTATTTTTTGCTTTTTCTATTTTTGTTTTGTCATTGTGGATGCAACACAATGTATTCAGATAGTTTTCCTCAGAATAATGAAAATCATTAAAAAACAGCCACAGAATTTGCCCTCTGTTTGTTTTTTCACAGAATTTCACAGAATAGTTAAGGTTGGAATCACCTAGAGATCACCTAGTCCAGTCCCCCTGCTCCAGCAGGGTCACCCAGAGCACGAGGCACAGGGTGCACATCCAGACAGTTTGGAAGATCTCCAGAGAAGGAGAATCCATAGCTTCCCTGGGCAGCCTGCTCCAGGGTTTTTTCCCTCTTTTATGATGTTAACAAATTCAAATAGTCATAAACTTTGACTCAGGTCTTCTCCATCATATTAGAATAGCAGCAAAGTCAGGTTCACAGGTGGATCTATCGTTTCCAAGGCCACCTGTTGCTGGTATTGTATTGCACAGAAGCAGGAGTTGCTATCCTCCTGACTAACTGGGCTAAAAGTTTATCAAGGCTAATGCAAAGGGGTTTCTATAAGGATTGACTTATGAACTTGACTACCGTCTTCAAGTGATCACAGTTATTTACTTTAGTAGGTGTTTATTCTTGTCTATTCTCCAGAACATACTAAACTGCAGATTTCCAAGTATGTTGTGAGATGTTTATGTTTTCTCAGCAGAAATAACCACTCAGCAGAGCTAATCMATTTGGATGGGTCTGTTTGCTATTGCAGCCAGATGGGTTTCTATGCTGAAGCTATTTCTGAAAGATTTTGCTTGGGACCCTGCCTGGGATCCCCTGAGCAAATATTACAGAAGAAAATGAAATGGAGGTGGAACTTTTTTTTTTTTTTTTTTCTGCAAATGCTTTACTGGTACATTCATTGACATACATATATATCAATAAATGAAAGCAGGCCCAAAAGTTGTATTAATGTTCTGTGTTTTGAAAGGTTGTAGGTTTTGTCTCTTAAGCACTACAGAAATTGCTAAGTTCATCCTTTACTGGTAGCAGTTCATACCTAATTTTATTCTGCTCTATTCTAATTCTTCATTTTCACATAAATCGCATAACCTGTTCACCCAAATTTGGTTTGTTCTGTTTGTTTTGCTGCAGACTGCAGCACACATAGATGACCATTGAAAACCATAAAGCTTTCCAAGCAAATGTTGCTGACCTGGTAAATTACTAATTGTTGCAATTCTGTCTTATATCAACCTGACTGCAATTAAGTAGTGTGTTTCTGTAAGAAGGCAACCCATGTAGTTAATGTTTGTTCATTTTATCTGAAAATGCTAAGGCACAGCACATCAGAGATCAGTAAGGTCTAATTTTACTTTTTTGTTAGTAATTTATTGTAATAGTGGGTAACATTTTGTGCGCTGTATTCAGTAGCACTGTTAGCCTGACCTATTCTAGTAACTTTTTCCAAAAGAAGATAGAAGCACTGCATTGACACTTTGAGTGCTATGAGGTAAGGATAAGAACAGTTAGGACACATTAGGTGTATTCTATGATGCTCTTTTTTATTGTGTGTGTATGGAGGTAAAAAAAAAGTCTTCYTTTCTAACATATGAAAGAAAAGTRGCTAAGGCAAGATGTAAAAACGTGATGCCTTAAGCACAGGCAAAGTACAATGAAGAGTACAACTTTTTATTACTTGCCATAATAAGCAAGCAAATTTTAAAATGTCCTTAGAATAAGGGATTAAAAATTTAACATACTATTCCTGTGGTAATAAACTGTCTGATTATGATTTTCTTTATAGATTTTATTACTAAGTCTTTTTTTTATTATTATAAACTGTCTAACATGTTAAGACACATTTTCCCAGTGCTTTATTTTCTTTAGTCATATAATGAAATTTTGCTGATAAATAATGAGAAATTTGATACCAAATATCTTCTGCTGTAATGTTAAGTATATGTTATAAATAAMTGATTATAGTAAAATCAGTATTCTGTACCATAGATCTTTATTGCAAACTATTGTTCTTTAAAATAATTCTGAATTTAGAGGGTGTAAAAAGTAAATTTGATGTTCTGTCTTTCAGTCACTTGAATGATGGCTCATACTTAAACAGAGCTCTTATATTTCACCATTTTTACTACTCTTTTACAGAAGTGCACCTGAATGTTTATCTGTTTGTTTCTAAAATCTTAATACATCTTCAAGATTATTTTCAGGGGCATTGCAGTCATTGACTCTAGTCAAAGTAATTCATCAATTCCCATGATAAGAGTTTGTTTTGAGTTACTTGAATCTTTGCCAAGCCCTAGCCATTTGCACTTCAATCTTGACTGCCAGGCACAAGTCTCAGGAAGTTTCTATGATATGAAAAACAAGACAGAAAGAAATCCAGGTCAGACAGGAAAACTGTAATGAGCTCTTTGGCTACTTCTCTTGGATTTGGAAAAGGAATATTGTGCTAAATATATCTGTCTGTCTATCTATCTATCTGTCTGTCTATGTTTTTTTTTTTTCTTTGCTGTTTAGTGGAAACCTGCTGCAAATGGGCAAATATGTAGAACTATGAAAGTCAGCATAATTAGTAGCTATTCTTAGAGTTAGTTGGTGAAGATCTCTAATGATGTCAGTATCAAAGGAGATATTAGGTACAGGAGCAGTGTCTTAATCTTCCTTTGGTCTTTCCTGTAGTGAGACATTGTGAACAAATGGACAAAGTTTTCCTGGAAGGGCTTGAGTGCAAGGTCTAACTTGCCATAGCAAGTCACTGATATTTTTGATAACCTATATTGTTCTAGTATAAGGGTTTATGTATTTTAACATGATTGCTAAGAATAAGGTTAGGTAATGATCTAAGTAATTGAAACTTCTTCATGTATCACATATAATGCTGAAATAGACTCTGAAAATGATAGTCTATTTGGAAAAGCTTAAAAAAAAAAAACCTTTAAATTAGGTAACGTACAGATTAAGAACTATTAACTATTTGTGATAGTTTTCATTGTTTTCCTTGTAGTAGTTTATGAACTTTTTAAGTCTTCAGTAGTTTATGAACTTTTTAAGTCTTCATTAAGGCTTGCAAATGAGCCTTATTTCCAAATTTATTTTTAGGTATTCTATTTTAAGCCACTGTTGTGACTTGAATAGTGTGTATTCATCAATGCCAGGTTCTCTTCAGCCATTATTAGCCCTGCTTGGATGTTTGAATGATGCAGCTGTTCTAGAACCAAACAATGTGCAGCTAGATCTCATCAGTCCCATGTGGTCTTTTTTGTTAATCAAGGTTATTCATTTTTGTATTAACTGGTATTTTTAAATGGTAACATCTTTATCTATACTAAGCGTTACAATCTTTTATTGAGCTTAATAAAAATTATGGAGATATTTTTTCTTCCTTCCGTATGCTCAGCACCAATGTCTGCTGTTGCTTGGTAAATACCTGAAAATTTTTATTTTACCAGCTAGGAGATCATGTTCACCTTTTTTTTTTTTTTTTTGATTCAATAATCTTTCTATAGTAGCTAGAATCTAGGAAAACAACTGTTATCATCATTTCCTTCTTTGTTAGTTCAGTCTTCAACTTTCTTGTAAGCCACCTTTTCTGTTAAATTAAAAAGCAATGGCATTTTTTCATCAAAATCTGCTATGAGCTTTCCTTTTTCTACTTTGTATTGAAACAAAATGTTCCTTCTTATACCACTCCCCCCCACACACACTTCTAAGAACATAAATGACTTGGCAGCAAGAATTGCTCCATAGGAATGTGATTTTCTTGGAAATAGGATCTAGGAAATTGTTAGCAAGAATAAATGGATGAGATGTAAATAGCAGTTCATTTTAAGTTTAACATCTAATATTGAATAAGAGCTTAGTTTGTTGATGAATTTTCATTGTGTATAAGCACATTGGGACGAAGTAATGAGAGAAATAGTTGAGATGTCTAAAAGATCTAAAGATCCCTTAAAGTATTGAAGCTCCTCTGCAGCATTCACAATATTTTTCTTTCTTCACATCAGGACTGGAAGAAAGCCAACGTCACTCTGGTCTTCAAAAAGGGCAAGAAGGAGGACCCAGGCAACTACAGGCTGGTGAGCCTCACCTTCATCCCCAGAAAAGTGATGGAACAGCTCACCCTGGCTGCTGTCTCCAGACACGTGGAGGAGAAGAAGGTATTCAGGAGTAGCCAGCATGGATTCACCAAGGGGAAATCATGCTTGACTAACCTGATAGCCTTCTATGGAGGAGTGACCAGCTGGATAGATGAGGGCAGAGCAGTGGATGTCATCTATGTGGACTTCAGCAAGGCTTTTGAAACCGTCCCTCACAGCATCCTCCTGGGCAAGCTCCGAAGGTGTGGGATAGATGAGTGGACGGGGAGATGGATTAGGAATTGGCTCAGTGGCAGGGTGCAGAGAGTGGTAGTCATTGGCACAGAGTCCAGTTGGAGGCCTGTACTTAGTGGTGTCCCCCACGGGTCGGTCCTCGGTCTGGTCCTGTTCAACTTATTCATTAACGACCTGGATGAAGGGATGGAGTGCTCTCTCAGCAAGTTTGCTGATGATACCAAACTGGGAGGAGTAGCTGATAGCCCTGAGGGCTGTGCTGCCATCCAGAGGGACCTGGACAGACTKGAAAAATAGTTGATAAGAAACCTCATGAAATTCAACAAGGGCAAGTGCAGGGTCCTGCACTTGGGGAGGAATAACCCTGGACACCAGTACAGGCTGGGGACTGACCTGCTGGAGAGCAGCCCCACAGAGAGGGACSTGGGCATCATGGTGGATGACAAGATGACCATGAGGCAGCAGTGTGCCCTGGTGGCCAAGAAGGCCAACAGGATCCTGGGGTGCATTAAGAGGAGAGTCTCCAGCAGGTCGAGGGAGGTGATCGCCCCCCTCTACTCAGCCCTGGTGAGACCACATCTGGAGACTGTGTCCAGTTCTGGGCTCCCCAGTACAAGAAGGATGTGGATCTGCTGGAGAGAGTCCAAATGCAGGGCTACGAGGGTGATCAGAGGCCTGGAACATCTGCCATATGAGCAAAGGCTGAGGGAGTTGGGTCTGTTCAGCCTGGAGAAGAGAAGGCTGAGGGGGGACCTGRTCAGYGTSTATAAATACCTCAAGGGAGGCAGTGAGGAGGAGGGGGCGGCCTCTTTTCAGTGGGGGCCAGCGATAGGACTAGAGGAAACGGCCACAAGCTGAGGCACCAAAAGTTTCACAGGAACTTAAGGAAACACTTCCTTACAGTGAGGGTGACAGAGCCCTGGCACAGGCTGCCCAGGGAGGTTGTGGAGTCTCCTTCTCTGGAGATCTTCCAAACCTGCTTGGATGCAGCCCTGTGCCCCGTGCTCTGGGTGACCCTGTGTGTGCAGGGGGGTTGGACTAGATGGACTCTGAGGTCCCTTCCAACCTTAGGCATTCTATGATTCTATGATCTACCTGGCCTTTTTTGGGTATTTGAGACTACATTGAATTTGGCAAGACACCCTAAAGTAGCTTTAGTCGTGACAGTCATATATAAAGTAAAAAATAATTAAGCAGCTGTAGGTATTAAAAACACAAGTTACTCAAATACTGGAGGATGGAGAAGGAAATCCAATACTTGTTTAAGCTCTAACACAAAGACTGAATAAATTCCCCCTTATAAATTGAATCTGCAGTACTATAGTATATACTATACAGCAGTTTTGCATTAAATGAACAAAAATATTAATATAATAATGTAAGATTAACAAAAAGGAGTTTATTGGCTTAGATACTAAACATATTTTAGCAGTTTCATAGTGCTTCAGCTGTCATAAAAACTGCAAATATCAGCTAGCACAGATATATATTTCATCTGCAAACTACCTTATAAATACTGAAAAACTGTTTTAATTTAGAACACTCTTAATACCAACATCTTAAATTTATAACCTCTACTTACCACAGCATTTCTTCTTCAGTAGGTGGAAGGAAAACATCTTTCTAAACTTTCTGAATCATAAATATGCTCCTTTCTTTCTCATTTCTTATTTTTTTAACATCAGTTTCTTGATAGGCAAAGCTACAATAATATAACAAGAGAAGCAATCAAACAAAATTGTCTTTCTCTTCCTTCTTCTCCATGTTCAGTTACCATCACTTTTCAATTTGGAAGTCAGTGGAGCTATATGGTGATGTAATGGATAGGCACAAAATGATACTCAACTGTCTCTTTGTTTAGAACTGTAACATTTCACAGTTTTACTCAGTTTCTTGCCAATGTACAAAGTTTTCCATACTCATACACTCAAAGTTTTACCTGCTCAGATTGAAGACACAAAGACACTTGCAAGAAAATGGAAATGACTTGCTTGCTAAATTACTTACATGGTTGTCTTGCACAGGAAATTGTGTGTGCAAATGCCTTGATTAAATTCATATTTCTCATGCTAAGTTCAGAAAATCTGCTGCTGGGAAAAAAAAAAGTAAATTTACATTTAAATGTACTCTTGCTAGAAATTAAATCCCAATTTAGCCCTGTCAACAAAAATTAAGCTTATATATACAAAGGAGTAGTCTGATAGATTTACAATCAGGTATGATGCATATGACTTTGAATGTAATGCTAGTTAATGCTGTCTGAATAGGCAGATAATTATAAGTTTTAGACTGAAGCCTTAGAAACTTGAATGCTGTTATTTAAAAGTTACTGGATTGAGTTTCCCAAGTTGGAGGTGAAAAAGCTGCTTTTGATTAGCAAGCAGATAAGGTTGTGTAGGAGAACAAACATGCAAGATGTGAACCTTTTCTTTCTTTCTCATATTGTGGCTTTAATTGTAGGAAGCAAGCTAATAGATTCAAAGCTGTTGATTTAAATTAATTTTTTAAAAATATTTTCACATTCCAGATAATTAGAGCATCCTGTGGCTTCATTGTCCTTTTTCCTTTTCTTTTTCTTTCTTTTCTTTTATTTTTCCCAGAAGTGGTATGGTTGAATCTGGGCAACATTATTACTGCAAAAAGTGGGTACAAAAATCCATTTCTTCTACAGTTTTTTTTTTTACCAGTTACTTTCAGCATTGACAGCCATGCTGGGCGGTTTGAGAAGGGAGGAAAGAGAAAGGAAAAAGTAACTTATTTCTAATCATAGGTCATAAAACTGAGCTGTGCTTTCACACCATAAAGGGATACCAAATTCAGACTGTGAAGATCATAATTTTACTGCTCCAGTTTTTGTGCATTGATCATCAGAATTTTATAGCAATCATATTGTTATTTTTTGATCCACTGTTCAACTATTGACCTTATGTCAATAAATGTTAAAGATGAAATGAAACGAGATTTCATTTTTAAATGAAATTACATAGTTTTAAGTAACATATGAGATTTGTTGATGTAGTTGATTTGCAAATTACTACACACCTTCATTTCCATGTCAAAAAAAGCATATATAACATGGACAGAGATTCTCATGACATAATTAATATTAAATTTTGTTTTAACTTTGCAGGACTTGGCCAAATGCAAAAATGTTAGTGCAGTATTTCTAGTTAGTAACTGTGTTTCTGTACCTTGTAAACTGTGTATATTCATATGCTTTAATTCGAAGTTCACTCTTAATACAGGTGAAAATACTTAGTATTTTTTCTCCTCTCTGCTTGAAAGCCTGAGTAGTACAGCATACACTGACGAGGAAATTAATATCTATGAACAAAATCAATATCTTTGAAGCATCACAAAAGTATTCTGAAATGACGTTTCTAGGAAGAGGTTCTCCTCAAACTTAGCTACAGCCTTCCTAGGCCATCAAGGTTACTTATCAGTTCACAGGCTGCACAGCCCTTTGTGTGGAATGTCTTGGAACTGTGTATGAGTATTCTAATGTTGATGCCTGGATGCAAAGTAATGGATTGTACTCCTGTATGCATTTCTTCTTCTATTGTTTTTGTATACTGAAGGCAGAGCAGGGCCAGGATATATTAAAATGCTGATTTATCACAGGAGGTGAAAAAGAGTTTCTGCAAGTAAAGCTAATGAAAACACTAAGGGAAAAAAAGTGTTAATTTTAAGGGGTGTGTATGGTTATCTCGTGACTCTGTGTTACTTTTTGAGCAATAGTGGTTTTTCTTGAGCCTAAGCTCAAGAAAAATACAGCCTAAGCTCAAGAAAAATACATTTAAGAATTAATTTATTTTCTTAAAGAGTAGTGAGAAGATACTGCACTTGCAGTTCGGCAACAGCAAAGAGTAATGTAATAATATTCTAAAAAGTTTCTGAAGTATTATTTTACAGCAACAATTGTTCTTGGGTATCTTGGTTAAGATTAGTTGATTGCCCTTGTTTTTGAGTTCAAACCTCCATTACTGGAAAGTAATTTTATGCCTCCTATAAGTAATTTTATGCCTCCTGTTTTGAGTGTGGTGTCTTTTTTTCTCATTTTCCACAGTTATAATGCATCACTACAGCTACATTAGACAAAGGAGACTCTTGCAGGAGGTTGTGGAGGAGAGGGAACCAGACAATCGGGACAAGATATCTGGGGAAGCTGCTATTGCGATGTTAACACGGGAGAAAGTGAATTATTAAGGAGGTGTTAAATGAGAGCAACAGGCTATTAACCAAAAAGTTAACATAAGTAAAATCTTCGCGGGTGCGACTGGATGTGTGTCCACAAGACACACGTCTTCCGTCTTCCACAAGACGGGAAGACTTGTGTTACTTCGTTATTTTAAATAATTGAATGAAAGTGAGTTTATAATTTCTAAAGCACAATCCTGTCTGCATTAGAAAAGAACCAATCACGTCATGAAACCAGAAACTTCCAAGTACTAGAAGAAATACATTTCTTCATAACACTGTGGAATAGACAAATGATGCCCTATGTCCTTTAGTCTTATGTTCCTCAAGAATTGGTTTATGACATGAAAAGGAAATTTTCCTACTGAAAAGGATCTGACAGTGTCTTAGTCTTTCTAATGCTGTTTTTTTTAAAAAAAATCTACTAATGCTAACAGCAAAGGAAATCAACGAGGGCCTCCAGTATAAAATGAAAAGTTTCTTTTCTTTCTGGTATAACACCAACAAATACCTTCCCCCCAGCCCTCTCTTTCCCCTCCACTTTTTACAAAGGTTTTCTAAGATAATGTTATTTTTATCAGCCTGCTGCTGATTCCGGTCCTTATGTTTTTATAGGAGAAAGAAGAGATAAGGATATTTTATAGCTAGTGACTTCATCCTTGGCAATTTATTCTAATTCTGAATCTGCTGCATGACAAGTGTTTATAAAGCTGTCATTGCAGACTAATCTTGGTATACTCCCTCAGTATTTTTTTTCCTTTGGTTAGGAGATAAATGATAATGTTATCGTATTGCAGATTAATACTCACAATAGTTTGGATGTTGCAATAATATGGCTATGAAACCAAAACTACATGAAAATATGAGCTTTAATGATTTTGCAGGTACATTGCAAGTTTAAAACGTGATGGTAGTCTTAAGAGTATATACTTAAATGGAATTAGGATTACGTATTTTGGCCCAGGAGTTTGAAAGCTTTGGTTTTAAGGTCTAAAATCATGGGAAGCCATGTTTATGTGTCCTAATCCACATATTGTAAACATGGCAAAGCCTTGAATGAGACAAAAGTAAATAACCTGTGGCCATCATCTTCCTAGAACTGATTTGATCATAGATTCCATACATTGCAACTTATTTCCAGCTGTGGTCAGGTTGGAAGGAAGTTACCTTGTGAAGTTTGTGTCATCCACCTGCTCAGAGCAAAGACAGGTACAGATCATGTTACTTAGAGCTTCTTCCATTTCAGTCTTTTACCTCCTCAAGGCTGGAGACTGCACAATCTGTATGGACAACTGTTCTGCTGCTTGTCTATTCTTATCGGGAAAATGTTTCTCCTGTCCATACGGAACCTCTCTTGCTTCAGTTTATGCCTTTGCCCCTTGTCTCTCCACGAATAACTCTAAGGAGCCTGTCTCTTCACTCCATGTAGATACAGGAAGACTGCTGCTAGGTCTCTCTGAAGCCACCTTTTCTGCATACTAATTAAGTCTATCTCTCTCAGCTTCTCATTGTAGGACTAGTGTTCTGTGCTTTATTGGACATAGCATAGATCTGATGTGTTGTTTGCAGGTGAAGATGCTTTGTGTGACGGTGAGAAGAGGTCTGTTAAGAGCTGCTTTCTTAGGAAGGTGATTAATTGTTCTTTAATTTTAAAATCACCTCCTTTCTGTTGAGACTGTAGTATCTGTCAAAATTCATGCATTTTGGAGACTTTCTAATACTATTTCCACGAATTGCTCTGCCGGTGATTTAAATGCATGTCTTCAGCATAGCCCTATTGCATTCTAGTTGTAGAGAAAATACCATAAGTTAGTCACAGGATCAGAGAGATTCAGAAAAATGTACTGAGGTGTTACACAGCTTGAGTTACGACGCTGGCAGCCTAGAAGAGCAACAACTCATATGTGTGTTTGCAAACAGATTCTTAGCTCTAGAACAAAATACCTTTCATCAAGGAAATGTGTGCAAAAGATTTTTTTTTAATTCCTTGTGCACAAGTCTTTGCACACAAAGATATTTGAAATGGAGGTAGGCAGTGGCTAGTGATGGGTCCCAAGATTAACAAGCAGTAAGAAGTGGAGCAAAGCCTGGTCACCGCAACACTTCCAAAGGGAATGCAGTCACAGTTATTGTGAATGCAATGTTGTTCGAACATGTAGATAGAAGGGGGAAGTCATCATATGACAGAAAATTATTTCCTCGATTGCATATATTACAGAGAACAACATAGACTGAGTAAGCTCTGTTTGTAAAATTGTATGTTTGCAGTGTAGATATGTTTTACAATTCGGAGAAGAATTTTATGTATCGGGTGAACACTAGTGAAACATGACAAGGAGTGAAAAACAGTGTGCAGTTACATTCCTGAATGTCAATCTCTGGATTTCTATGTTTGTAAATGCTTGTTTAACTTTACATGTTGCTGGATACCTACTTGCAAAAAAAGAAACAAATATGACTATGAGAGAAGCAGTTGCATGGATTTATGTGTTGGAGTTTTACATTATTCATAAAAGAACAAGGTTTGGAAAGGGAGCGTGTATGATTAACTGCAACAAGAACATCACACACTTATGGGTGGATAATTTAGACTAGTTTTATAGTTATTTAATACGTACCTAGTATTGTTATTTACAAAAGAGCATTTTTTTATAGTGCCCCAGGCAACTGTCACATTAATCAGTACTTATATATCTTTAACTATGTGACATGATTCTGGGACATAAAAATGAGCAATTTTTTCTTTGCCTAAATTAACTGTCAGTTAGTTAGTGACTAAATGTATAAAGCAAGTCATTTTAATATAGTCTTCTAAGTTATATCCACAATTCAATCATTCTACTTGTCAAATATTTTTAGAAAAAAAAAAAGAAAAAAAAATCCCTGTACATATACTTCACTGGAATATTGCATTTCATGGTGAGTTGTTAAACCAGTACCTGAATATTACAGATTATATCAGCAGAAGGTCATTGCTGAGGCCATATATCTCTTCAAGTTTATTTTGAGGACTTCAGCAACACTCATCTAATACCTTTGAGAGGTATTCAACTACAGAACACGATTAAAATGAGAACTGAGGAAATGCTAGCTGCTTTTATTTTTATTTTTWTTTTTTTGAGGAAAGTATTCTTCCAAATTATTCTTTTTTTTTTTAAAGCAATATGAGGACTGTTTCTAAGGCAACTGTAGGAATCTCAGACTTTTGAATTTATTTACATATTCATTGTTCTTTCTGATGGATTTAGCCTCTCACAGCTTTGTCAGCTGTGATGATTTTTAAATTTTATTAAATTTTCTATGGATTTAAATATTATGGGATTTTTTGTTTGTTTTTTGTTCTCCACTACCACCAATGTTTAAATTCAGCATTGACCTCCCCTAACCTAAACTTAGTAAAGAATTCTGAAAATGAATATACCTTTCACAAACAATCTTTATATGCGTGTCTTTATACACTATTATTTAAAATATTTACCACTACCACTTGGGAAAAAAAAAATATATATATATATATATGTATGTACACACACACACACTTATAAAGAACATTTCCCCAGAAGCAATGTTGATACTCAATACATTGCCTCATCAGTGTTAGATTGAAGACAAGAATTTTAAAAGTGGTAATATCTTATTGAAATCTTCCCAGAATCAATAGCAGTCTTCTCTTGGATTCATTGGGCTTTAAACCAACTTAAACATTAAATTGAAAATGATCGCATTATTCTTACTTGTAAATGTCTGTGAATTAATTAATTCTCTATAAAAGAAAAAAAAAAAGACTAAAAATATATGATCAGGCAAAGAAAATATATAAACTAAACCTATCTTCTACATGAAAGATTATAAAATCTCATGAGAAAACATTATGGAAAAATATATTTGAGAGATTTGAGGTACCAATTCATGACAACAGATWATAATTTCTGCTTTATAAAAGATGGATGTATGCATACTTTATTTGTCTTGACATGCTGAAAGATTTTGTTGCCTACCTAACAAGCTATCTAACAAACAAAATCCAATATTCTTGAGTGTTGTTTCCTTAACATCAGTTGTACAAGGATACATTAGTACTATCTTCCAAATATCACGAATTTTTGGTGTAGTAAGTAAATTTAATGTATAAACTTAATGARTTTTGAATTTGAATCATCTGTCATCTACTGGGGTTAGAGGTAGAGGGGAATATTGGATCTGTAACAGAAAAGCCACACATTAGTGAAAATATTGCAGAGAATAATACTGCATCTACAGAACCTCAGGGCTATAGGAAAAAATGCCATTCAGTGTCAAACAGCATGTCCTGTACAGATGTTATCCATTTTTCACTCCTTTCTTTGCTTCTCAAACGTCCAAAGCAGCTGTACGTAATGATTGGATTTATATAACTGATCTGGGTTTGCAGTGAATGTTAATTTCTGAGCTAAAACTCAGATTTTGAACTTGACTCTTGGAAAGTTCCTCAAAATATCTGATAGGCTTTCTCCGATGGTGAAAGCCTCTTATACATTCTTCAATCATTAACAAGTGTGAAGGCTGGTGACCATAGCAGGTGAACTTGTTTGGATTTTATGGACTTTGCCCCATGAGACTGAACAGGAATAGCAATTGATTTTATAGAAAGGTCACTGTTTTACCTATGTAAGGGAGTTAATCAGTATACACAAAAGAATAAATGATATTTGTTAGCATTCAGTGACTTGTTCATTAATCAGAATTTATGAATTTAAGACCAACTTATGTAGTGCTCCTGGTTAATCTCCAACACAAATCTGAAGATTTTATTTCAGTTGCCCTATAAACATATTGCCTTCCGCTAAAGTTTCCAGTTGACTTCAGATTTTACATTTAATCTTCAAGATCTTTCACGACCTCAGTCCTATCAAGCTAAGCTTTCATTTCCTTCGCACATCATCCTGTGTCATGTATTTAATAGATTGTGATTTATTAATCATTTCCAAATGTAAATCGGAGATGTCAGTTATTGGAGCCCTTGTCATCTGTTCTCCAGGGCTTGAAATTTTCTGCCTGGTGGTATTAGATCAGCAGTTCTGTAGCTGTGTTGAAAACCCAAATGAGCACACAGCTGATATCTCAAGCATTTCAGGGAGCCTGACTGAATTCTCTGAAGTTCCGTTTTCCGTTGTTGACTGAGTTTTTTTTTCCTTCTTTGTACAATGCCTTGAGATTCTCATCATAAAAGGTACCTTTATAAATGTATGTTGAATTGTTAAATACAGAGCCAATTTGTAAAACATCTTGATAGTATTTAAAGCCTGAATTAGGTTATTACCTTGATTGCATTTGACTAATGTGCCAGCTCATTAGGAGTTGGCATACATTAAGCAAGCACATTACAGAAAAGAATGATTTTTTACATATCTTGTGGGAAGATATCAATTTGTTCATGTGCAGAAAGCTGGAATCAAGGCACGAAGTTACTGTAAAATTAGTCTCTTCTGTACCTGCATTCCTGAAATAAAGAATTGCTTCCAGAATTTTTTAATTTTCCAATAAAATACGTCCAAAGCCTTTCTCATACCTTCTTATAATTTCTCTCTCAAAAGTAAAATTCAAACTTAACTAATAAAAGGCATATATGATCTTCCTGGAGTTCTATTAATGCAACACTTAAGGAGCAGAAATTGAAAAAAAAATTAGTCCTCTACTCCATTCTAGATAGTTTTTCTTCAGACCTTAAAGGTGGTTCTTTTGTGGATGACATTCCCATAAAGTCTAGAAGAAGCCTAGTGGGCATAAAAAAGAAAAGTAGAAGAGTGGTGGACTATCAAAGAGACTGTAGGCCTAAGTATATCCTTAAGTCAATATATCTTGTACACACAGGGCTTTAATTCTCTAATGTCCTCATGGTTCCAGATTCCTACTGTTACTGGTCTAGTATGCCCTACTTTCACAGAAGGGAAAGAACTTGAAATCTCCTGGTGACTTCAATGAGAAAACTCTTAGTATAGCTGTAGTTTCTGCACAAGTGGGACTGCCTGCATCAGAACTGGGCAAATAAGTGCAGAAGAGCTACTGTCTCATGCACCTACCTCATCTTCCTTTGGAGTATATGCAAGAGAGGGGGAGGCTCTCTGCTGTGGCAGAGAATGGCATATTTTATCCTCTCTGGCTTTTAGTAAACAATACTTCTCAGTTTAACAAAAAACAATGGAAGAGCCTGTAAAAGTGTATTGAAGGAATAGCATGTGGGGGTGATACACTTCCCTGATGGTAACTAACATCTGCTGAATTTTCCCTAGTCTGTTAGCATTCCCTGTTATGTCTTCTATAAAGTCTGAGCTTTGTACTAGACAATTCAAAAGAAAATTTTCATATGGCTTTTTAATAAATGTATCCTGATTATTCAAAATGCAGGTCTATGTTATTATATTATATCCATATTCTCAACTAACGTTAAGACATGGGTTAAGGCTCAGGTCTGAAAAAAATGTAAATTATAGTTGAGTTCATTCTTGCAGAGGGTGGTATTAACAGTGTAATCTAAAGAGTTTAATCCTGCACTGCTAGTATTTAATCATGTCATTTTCTGCTCTTCATCATTAGCTAATATATGTTACAGACTAATGAAAGTGTCAAAGTTAAAAATATATTGGTGGTATGTTCTACTGAATAGTTTTGATTATGGAATAAGTTCACAATACTTTATATATAATCATTCAGTATATGTGCATCTTTTTCTTTTCATTTTATGCAAAACGTTGTTAACTCCACTTCTCTTTCTCCACCCCTCCCACCCCGGCCTTGTATATAATATTTTGCAGTTCTTTGATTTGGCAAAGGCAACTAGATTTGTTTGTAAATAAATTTTCTACTAGGCCACTCCACTGTGACCTTATTTGCCGTATAGCAAAAGTCCATAATTGTTTTACAGATAACTCATTAGGAAATCCTCGATTATAATTGTAGATACTCCACAGGGTATCAGAACTGTATCAAAGTAGATGAAGTAAAAAAAGAAGAGCTGCTGCTGCACTTGCCTCATCTTTCTTGGTATGTGAGAGGAGGAGCAGAAAAGGAGACAAAGAAAAGGRAAGCCAAAGCCTGGGGTCTTTCTAAAACATCATCTGCTAGTGTTCTGTATCACTGCACCATCAGATACTCTCTTTGGTGGGGCAATAGGCAGCTCATTAGTTTGCAGAATCACAGAAAGGTTGAAGTTGGAAAATGCTTCTGGAGATCATCTAGTCCAATCCCCTTACCAGCAATCCCCTTACCAGCAAGGTCACCCAGAGCAGACAGGCAGATATATATTTTCAATGGTTCTAGGCTTTCATAAGAGCTGACGAATTTCTGTACCCTTGACAAGCTTGCCAACACCTGCATAATCCAAGGGTCTGCTTGGTAGGAAAATGGCGGACTAAAATGTTAAAAAGTTAATTCTGTTTTTTAAAGAGTTTGTTAATATATCTTTTGTATTGATATGACAATTTTAAGTTACTGTTATTTAAATTGCTGTTATTAGAATAGTTGGTTCTTTTGAAGGCTTAAATACATCAGTATTTTTGATGCAGCTGATAATTATTTAAGATACTCTTATGTTCTTCAGGTTGGTAATATTTCACTGTGTATTCTGTTCATTCTGCTTTTTAACAATCAGTTAACACAAGTGTAGCAGCAAAGACATTATGAAATATGAAAAGCCTTGAAGTTACTAGTATCCTTATCAAGTCTATAAATTATCTGATCGACTATTGGATCCCCTTGACTTTATTTTTTTCACTTTTAGATTAAATGGAGGAAAAGCAATTTCTGTCAGTATACAAGTACTCCCTATCCTGTCTCACATCGAAGAAATCTCCTGATTAAGTAAAATTATCTCCTCCTTAGAGTTCCGTAATCCCAATACCACAATTTCTACCTGATAGAACTACCTGTTTATTAATCACTTTTATTTTTTTCCCTCATTATTTTTCTTGATGATGACTTAAAATTATAGCTGATAAGTTAGCCTGGCTTAGCATTGCTAAGCCAAGAACTTTAGCACTTGGTATGCAGAGTCAAACATGCAAAACATGCAGAGTCAAACTTCCTCACTGTGTAAATTGAACTGTATAAGAGACTTGATACATTTCAAGGCTTTCCATGTTCCTGTGAAAGTTAAGTCCTTGCAGAAACAGAGTAGTAGCAAAGTTATGTCTGATAGGGTTTGAATGTGAAGAGTTTTGCAAATTCGTTTACTGTATAGTGTTTCTTCACTCTGGAATCATTTGAAATGTTGCAGGTTGGGAGCTTTGATGCACAACAAAGTTGGGAAGCTGTTGCATAAAATTTCTGTTCTCTTACTGACATCTACTATGATCCTTCTACCTGGAAAAGATGCTGGATTACATGTCATCTTTCAAGTTCTAAATGTGAGATCCAGGGAAAGATTATTATAATTACTTAAATGAAAGCCCCAGTGAGGATCTAGAGGTGATTGTCATGTCAGATGATCAATCCATCTCATATTAATGATTGGAGTTTGCGGAATGCCTTGTAACCTTTATTATAAATGTACTAATCTTCTTTATTTTTGAAGGTCTGTTAATATTTTTTGCATTTGATGAAATATATGAGTACTCATGGATTAGAGCAGGCTACTCACAAAATGTAGCACAAAAATACATTTAATACATAAATTGATCTCATAAGAGATAAAGCATCTTTGCCATTTCATTTTACATTTGTGCAATTTCTTGCATTTTTCTTTCTGTTTCAGGGGTATAGTGACTGAGAGACAAGGTAAGTAAGACAGCAGTTTGGTGCTGCAGTTCTCGATCCTCATCACCTTTAAATCTGACAGCAAATATATTCTTGGTTTTCAGCATGTCCTTTTCTCATTTTTGTGGTCGGAACTCAGGCAGAAGGGTTTCTTACTAATTACAGATCACTCCAAAATAGTTGGCTAGAAGCCTAGATGTTTCAGTACACTAGCTGATAGTATCTCTAGCCTAGAGTATGAGGATACTTTTACAGTTTTTTATAATCTTAATATTGCCATTATATTTCTTTCTTAAAAAGTGACTGTAAGAAGTTGCTACCCTGTGGGAGATGATCCCAACATTAAATAGATGATATCTTGCAGGACTGCATCCTTCAATATACAGGGTATGCAGATGCTACAGAAAGAGCAGAATAATAATGCAGGCTTTTCTTATTTGCACAAATATTAACAAAAATTATTGACAGAAGTGTTATGTTTGTGAAAGAAAAAAATCAGTCAATATTCAGTAGATCAGTCTCATGTGCAAAATAATGGTAATAGCCCCTACTTATGTGTTCCAACCTTCATCTGTGGTCAGGTCTGTTCAGATTACTACCAACAGTGGTCTCTGTTGTTAAAATGAAGTTTATATGCTTGTATTACCCTACTGCTCTCCAGTACAGCTTTGGCCCATGTAAGGCATGCAATCACCTTTCTGTCAAATTATAGGAACTTGGAGTTTTATATTCTCTGTTTTATCAGGTTTTGGCCAACTGTAGGAAAGCAGAAAATAGCAGAGAGGATGCTGGTACCTACTTAATCTGTTGATATTTTTCAAATAATTGTGAAACAACAGTGGAACTGATAGCAAAGCCACGGTTTGTTGTATGACCCGTTTTTACTCTGTATTTGGAACTCTAAAGCTGCTTCCAATTTGTTGTCAAACAGCAGTCTGTGACAGGCAAACAGTACTGCTGAACAAAAACCGATCATGTGTAAATGTTTTGCATACTGGGAGAGATAACTAGGTGCATATATTTCTCATTTCAGTCTGGAATGATTTTGCCCCTATATGATTAGCTGAACCAAAAAAGAATAAGTTTATAATGGAAGTGCCAGCTTACTGCTGTATAAGCTATGCTCTAAGTTTCTGTGAACAGCAAATGAAGTGTTAAGGATTAGTCTAAACCCCAATAGACACTTGTTATGAAGAGATGACAGAAATGACGTATTGGATAAAAAGATTGAGAAACATGAATTTAAAGCATCGTTTTTGCCCCATCATAATTTTAGAACGGTTTAGAAGATACAGAGATTTTCTTCTGGATTTTTCTTCCCAGTTTCTCCAACTGTGTTGATTTTATTCTACTCTAACCTTCTCCTTGATGCTCTAAGAGCAGAATAGCCTTAGAGGAGGGCTGCTGTGCAGGCATTGTGGTTGTGACAAGAAGCAGTTTTGCCTCAGCTGACAGAATGGAGAGCGAGCTGTGGGCTTCCAGCCACTTAGAAAGAGTTTTGGGCAGATCCCTCTGACTTCCATTATTTGAGCAATCACATACAAGGTCACCATGTAAGCTGATGTACGCGTTGTATCAAAGCAGATACACAGAGTAAAATGAAAGATCTTTGAGCCAGTGTGCTTTCATTTAAAAAGAGATGAATCTTTCATCTTTTCCTATATTTTTCAGGGAATAAAAACTCTGTGGGAACTGTCTTGTGAGCAAGCAGTAAGTGTGTATGTGTGTGYGTATGTAAAGCCTGCTCTTCTCATGTCATAGACTGATTATTGCTATAACTGTGCAATTCTAAATATTGAAAGAATTGTATACAGCAATTAAAAAAAAAGGAAGTAAAAAGGATATTTATATTTGGTAGCTATGCACATAAAATATTCTTTTCTTCTTTAAGTGATATAAATATATAAGTTTAGTGTCTTCTCTGGTGCAAGAAAGCAGAGTTACTGTTGATTTCTGCCTTTCAGTATGAGTGACGTTATTTTGAGTGACATGCCAGATTTTTTGGGAAGGATGTTTTTTTCTGTCATCTCTAATTCTAGTGTCATCAAACTGYTCTCTATCAAAAAGAAAAACACAATATAACATAAAAAAAGAGTGATCTTTTTGTGATACACAAATAATTTCCAAAAGAATTGCTTGTGCACTATAAAATTTTATTTAAGATATAAATTACAGAATTAGAGAATGGTTAAGGTTGGAAGGGACCTCTAGAGATCATCTAGGCCAATCCCGCTGCACAAGCAGGGACACCTAGAGGATGTGACACAGGGTTGTTAATGCTTACTGTTAATGATGACCCAACTATTATTCCAAGAGCTTTGTGTTGTCGYCAACTGGGATTTAATGTCCACTTCCTTCCTTATCCTATGTCTTGGAACTGATACCCAAGGAAGTGGTCAGAGCACCCATGTCAGATCCCAGTTTTGTGTAAATGTCTGTTATGAACGCTCTTTAAGGTTCATTGGGCTAAAAATTGCTCCCGTTTTACCGTCTTTTTACTTAGACAGTAATTATTTTCTTCTTTCACTAAGAAGTAAGGCTAATACATACAAGCAGTTAGTAACTTGTCTCTACATGCTTTTGAGGTACTGATCTTAGAGGTCTAGTAAATGTCTGATACACAAAGTAATTCCCTCCCCCTACTCCTTTTGTAAAGTCTAAACTGCAGAATTCAGCCTGGCCTTTTTATATCTGCAGTGAGATACCTAACCAGTGATCACTTYAGTATTTATTTGGTGCATTTGTGCATAAGAGTTCATAGTTCCTGCTGAGTGCAAGCCGGTCTGATAACTGCAAATGCAAGGTAGCCAGCACTYGGAGGGGAACGCTGAGGTATTTCATCTCATTTCCATTCTGTCCTTCAAGATCTACATCTGCTACTACAGAGCAGATGTCACTTCTGAACATGACAGAGGTCATGGGCATATTTCTTGACAGCTATGATGAGAGGAAGAGCAAAAGAAGGAGCCTACTGGATTTATTCAGCTGCCTTTGTCAGCATTATTATTCGATATAAAAGCTGACTGGATTTAAAGAATAGATGAACTTCAGGGTTAGACAGAGCCTGTCTGTTACTTGCACCTATTCACATGTTCAGTGTTTAATCCTGAGATCTAGGTTATATAGTTTGGGGAATAAATTGTGTGAAACTGATACATACTCATTTAGTAAATGTCTTGTATGTTGGAGAATCAAAGAAGCACTGAGGTAGTRAAGGCAGTGTATTATTTKATTTATTTATTTATTTTATTTTGTGGTAATGGGAGGAATAAATGTGAAATGTGCAGGGGCAACTATGCAGCCATCTTTTATTTCCTGGATTTCACCRTTCATTTACGAAATTATTCTGACTGGCAGCAAGTGATTGCTGTCTGTATATTTAAATCTACTTTAAAAGTCACTCCTGTTAATAAGAGCTTCTGTCAGGAGAACAGTTCTTCCTCTGATTTTTAGCCTGTTAGTTAACCATGGAGAACACAGAAGATGAACACCAAAAAATACTMGATACAATTCAGTATGTGAATGAAAACTACCCCACATTTTACAAATTTGTTCTCACAAGATGTACTTCTTGATTAATCCAAGGTTTTGGATAATCTAAATCTGCAGGGACAATATGAGACCATAATCTAGGTCTGAACATGCAAGAAAGCAGAAATGTTATTGTAAATCAGTGGAAATCATTTATAAGTGCATATGTTAGAAGATCATGTACTATATTCTGCTGTTAAATTAGTAGTATAGGGAGAAATGTTAAAAAAGTGACTAGAGACGAGCATATCTATGATTAATTGCAAAACATCTGGCATTTCTGTTGAATCAAAATGAATCTGCCAAGAGTTAATTACAGACCTGTCTATTTCAGTGGCAGCTACTGTACTACTGTGTTGGGTGATGACTGYGATATACTAATAACTCTCAAGATAACTCTCTTTACTGAGCTTRCTTTCATCATTGCTGTGTTTGCTGCTAGCTCAAATTGGGTTTTGCAGTAGCTGAATAGAATCTTTTTCTTAAAATCTGAAAAGAAATTTGATAAAAATGTTTTTTGGTAGAGCAGGGGGAAATATTTTCAATAATCCCCTTCTCCCCTTATATCTGACCTTTAGGAAAACAGACTGGGAGAATTGAGGTCGTTTCAAGTTCTATTTCAGGGACTTTCTCTGGTGTCTTGAGCTTTGTGTCACAGTACCTGTCTTTCAAAAGACACTTCACTCGTTCTMCCTTTCAGGTTGTTAATGGTGTAGCCTCTCTTAGAGTTAAAGCTGTCTTGAGCTGTGTACCTGTGATGTCTAGCACACTGGAGTTTCTCATTGGACTAGCCTGCAGATACTGGTAGTTACAAGTGTATGGCACATTTCCTGATCTACCAGAGACTCTTTCATAGAATCAGTGGGACTGCACAAAAAGGTTTAGTGAAAACAAAATTTTAAAGTAGTTCAGCTGAACCTTTAAACTCCTAAACAGTTTTTCTTTGAGTCTTCAATATTCTTTTGTGAACTTAAAGTCCCTTCCCATCTTACTTTGCTAAAACTCCTGTTTAGTCCCTCTRCATTTCTGAGTAAGGCATGCAGGCTCTCTCGCTGTGTCTTAACACCACATTGTATTGGAAGTGTGGCAGATGGTTAAAATTGAAAGTTCCTCTGAAAAAAAATTGCTTTTTAAGTTTTCTTTTTGTAGGCTTAGGAGATCCCTAGTTCAAGTAGATATTCTCTTACTATAGCAGTAGATGTGTGCTCGTATCTGTAAATGGCAACAGCTCTATTACCCTATTACACCCATGTGCTACTGGGAACAGGTGACAATAAAACTTTATTACTGATAATATRTAAACTTGCTTAAGAAAACGTCAGCTATAGAAAATCGCAAAAGTTTTTGAAATATTTATCCAGTCTTTGTGGATAGAACAAGATAATGATGTTCACTAGTTTCTAAAATCAGGAAGTCATCAGGCAGAACTTGAAAGGCATTACTTTTTTTTTTGTCATCCCAAAATTACTTATTTAAATTTCTTCTTCTAGAGATTGATGTAAATGTTCTGTAAAACCAACACCCAAATGGCTGGTATAAGGCTTTGCTTTCAACTAAGGAGAAAATGCTGATCAAAATGACCTCTCAYGGTGGCCTGTCTCAGTATTTTGAGATGATTACTTATTCTATATGGGTYTTGCTGAATATCTGATTTTAGATAAGCACAGGAAGTTTTAAATAATGCTAAATTATCAAATTAGTAATCATCAGCCCAACAACACTTTTATTACTGTTCCCCTGTCCCCACRGTTCCTATTTCCTTTTGAACAACAGTTTATAATATTGTTTTGTTRATTAAGAAAAGATCAGTTAAAACGTCTTTAGCCATCAATTTATTAATGGATATATTGACTTAATATCTTCCCTTAAAGATTCTATCATAAAATGCATGTTTTATTAGTCCACTGACTTTATCACTCTTGGAATAAAAACCACGAGAGTATTTTGAGTCAGACAATGTCTGACTTCATGGGATTGTATGTACATAAGAATGTGTTTCTCCTTTTCTAGTAGCATAGTTATGAGAGCAAGAAACTTGTCTTTGGCATTATCTGTAGCTGGTTTTTTTTGTCCATACCTTCACAGATTCACAAAGAGAGGTAGCTGTTACTTGTAGGTTTGTAAAATATGGCCATTGATTCAATTCTCTAAACCCAATAATATATAATTATAAAGAAGGGGAGAGGAGAAAGAATTGCAACACTTCCTTTGTTTTTTGTTGTTATTTTCTACTTTAATAGTTGAGATAGTCCAAAAAATAATTTAATTGCTTCATTACTTTCGTTGTTTCTGAAGTTTGTATCAGTCAAGTTTAAACAATCAACTCAACTGTCTACTTAAGACTTCTTGCTGTCAGTTTCTATAATATAATTTGGGAACATGAACTAAATTGATAGGACAGCAGTTATCACAGTTTTTTAGGTCTRTAGATGATGGAATTAACATTATGATTGAATAAATTCGATTATAAAGAAACATAATAGATGCTATACAGCAAGATGTCAGAAATGTGATATGTAATGAATCCTGTGGGCCAGAGCTTCTATTAACATTGTTCAGTACTTAGGASTCCTCTCTGTGTTATATGGCTTATAAGTGTTTATTATTTGAAATACAATTCTTAAAGAGAATTCTGAGGCAACTACTTCTCGGAATATGTTTCCATGTGCTGTCTGGGAAGTCATGTAATAGATGTAATCTGTCTCTCATATTACCAGACTTGCTGAACCCATGTATTCTGAGAAGTTGAATCAGGACTTAGGGGTAAGGGAAGAYTGTTATAAAGGAAGGAGAGAATGGCTCAAAAAGCTGAAAATAAATGTCAATTATTTCCTAATTTGAATTTGTGTAGTCCATTTTTCAAATGAGAGTAAAGCAATAAATATATTTTTTTCCAACTTCTTTTAGTGGAGAGTTACTAATAAGCATAAAACATGCATTTATTTGTACCCTGGTATCCAAGATTTCCATTTCGGAATACATCAGACATAGTTTCCTCTTTGTCTCTGCAGCTAGATAGGTGTTCCTTCCCATASCATACCTGATGTGCTTTAGCTTCTCTTGTTAGTTGCAACTCAGAGGATAAAAGGCAGAAGCTAACATCGCTTATGTATTTAATATAAAGAAGTAGGTGCCCTTGGYTGCATGTGTAAAGATGGGGGTGAAGGAGTTTCAAATGCCTTAAATAGCCAAAATAGACCGACCACATATTCCAGCTATAAAAGACTGATCTTACAGCTATAATGAAATTACAGATTATATGACCTTACTCTTATTTGAATAATACATTAAGAAGTATTCTTTTATGTGATAAATGTGTATTTCTTACTTTTGAGTGTAAATACAATTTGCTTTCAGATAAGCAAGCAGCTATTTAAAGTYTCATACTTTCTGTAGAAGCTTTTTTTTGGAAATTCTGCTGGTCTGCTAGAAAAGTACAACAGAGAAGTTATGCTATGGTATGCATGGAAGATAAATTGAAGCAAATTGAAGCAGATAAGTGGCTTAGCAGTTCCTGGAACTATTTCATTAGCCCTCTACRTATAAAGCATTAGTGTAATCTTCAATTTATCTACTTTTCTTCAGGTGTGGCGTGCTACAAAGAAGTGCTGTAGAATTAGAGTATGACTACTAGAATCATATACTTTTGGACACCGTGGCAAAGCAAGATGGAGCTGGAGTGAATTACAATCATAGAGATGACTCTAACGCTGGAGCTTCTAGACTCAGTGCCCTCAGGTCTCATGTATCTCCCAAGTATCATGTGTATTTTCTGTTTTGGTTTAATGTTTTCCACAGCCTGCCCAGCAACTCAAACTTAGTCATCGTGAGCAGGAGACTGTATCATTTAGGTCTAAAGAATATTTCTTTTGTACTGCATAAAAGAGAAGAAAATAACCAGGGTTGGGACACTCTATAGGGATTAGTTGTAGAGGTACTCCAATCTTCTAAGCAGGAGACTATAAACAGGAAATATGATCTCAAGTTCTGTTYCTGAATCAGAAAAGGAGTAGTGCCGCTTATGATGGAGAAAGTTATGAAATGTAGTTTTGGTATATTGACACCAAAGACAGTACAGCTAAGTGTCAATTTTGTTCTCTTGCAATGTTAGTGTAAATTGTGTTCTCTTGAATATGCCTGCAAAAGCTGTGTGAACTCAGCTCATATTTTTTACCATATTTACATTATTTAACATTGTTTATGTTAAGAGCATAAGAACCTCCTTAGAAAAGTATTCAAAGGCAGAAAAGTAAGAGCAAGCTGAGGAAGGTCGGGCYCTTTACTTTTAATTCTGTCAATACCTTCTACTCCCATTAGATCAGAACTGTTGKGAAAAGAAGTTATTGCACCTGCTCTTTCCTCTCCTCCTGCAACTCTAGATCTYAGTGTAGATGAATTAGTAGAGGTTCAGATATGTGAGTTAGCTGAATTTCAAATTCATAGATAACATTCAGCTATTTTTAGTCTAACTCAGCACAAATTTTAGTTTTCTGTYCGCTTCAAAATTAGACAAAGAAATTAGATAAAAAGATTTTCAGAAGCATTGGTTTACTAGCTGCAGGTGAAAGGAMATTTTAAATCTTTTTGTAAAGAGTTTTTCAAAGTACTGTTAAGCCAGAGTGTTTTGCCCTAAAGAAGAAACCCAGCATGAGTCAGAGGAGGGACTGCTCTGAYAGTTCAGCCATTGCAATTCAAAAATGCCATTAAAGATAACATATCAGTTTTCACTACTTCTCTTTTTTTCATTTTATGTTTGTTTTATGATAACCTGTTTTATGATAACCTGAGTTGACTACATACTGCAGACTGCAGCTTATAAAGGCCAGGAAATTTGCCTTTGAATGCTACTTGTGTGTTGTAATTTAGCTCTTTTGAAATTYTGGAGGGTGCCTGCATCTCCAGGGGATTTGCTAAGTGAAGTGCTGTGATGCGTTTTGTGGGTGGCACATCCTGTCTGACTCCTTGACCTTAGGACTCTGGTTTTGAACTTTGCTTTAACATTTTATGGCCATCTGTGCAGTTTACTGTTTATATTTTCTGATACAAAGGGAAGAGTATAGGAAGCTGCTTTTGTTCTTAATCTTTCCCATGTTATTTTGTGGTGTTGCTTCTCTTCCTCTTCCTCTTCCTCTTCCTCTTCCTCTTCCTCTTCCTCTTCCTCTTCCTCTTCCTCTTCCTCTTCCTCTTCCTCTTCCTCTTCCTCTTCCTCCTTTTCCTTTTTCTTTTTCCTTTCCCTTTTTCCTTTCTCTTTTCCCTTTCCCTTTCCCTTTCCTTTTCCTTTTCCTTTCCCTTTCCCTTTTCCTTTCCCTTTCCCTTTCCCTTTCCCTTTCCCTTTCCCTTTTCCTTTGCCTTTGCCTTTCCCTTTGCCTTTCCCTTTTGCTTTTCCCTATCCTTCTTTCCTCTTTTTTTTTTTTCTTTAAACATACTCTAATTTTTTAAGCATACTGTAAAGTGTCTTGAGACTTATGGTGCATCACCCTTGTGTTTGCGGTCAATAATCTGGGATAAATACCTACTATAATCTGAACTCAGAGATCCAGATGATGAATTYTAGACCTGTGTACCTGAGCAGCCTAAAAGTATCCCAAATCCAAAACTCTTAACTTTGCCAATTTTTAGGCAGGTAAGCTGACATTTGKTTTTTTTCCAAAAACACTGTATTTCCTAGAAGTAAACTTTGTGTATGTAGATGGCTATAAAGGACAGAGATGCACCAATCTACGGAATTGCTTTCTCTTTTTCTCTGTTCTGTACTTCTAAAACAAACACCTGACTTTAGCTTGGCTAGTTACATAATTTTAAAATCTAGGCYAAATCTTGTTACAGAAAAATTTAATGCTCGTTGAAATTTGCTTAAGGAATTGAGTAAAAAGAGTATAATGGAAACTGGAAATCAGATTCCCTCTTCACCATCTGCTTGTGGTATTGATGTTGCTGACTTTTTTACACTTTGCCTTGCAGCAAACCAGATGCTTTTGCAAAGATGTAGCTTGTATGAGAGTACAAGAGGAATTAAATGCTGTAGTAGATTTCTGTCAGTATAAAATAACATACAAGGGAGTGATATATGTTGCATTTAAGTATAATGAAAATCAATGAAATCTGTGTTTTGTAGCTTGGTTTACATGGATSACTTACAGCCTCTAATTCATTCATAGTCATCTTGTAACCATACATATTTTCCCCAAGATATTTAATAATTTATTTGGAAATAAAGAAACAAAATCTTATCTGCCAGATTACTCTGCCAGTTATCTGCTGATTATCTGCGATCGTGAATGAAAGCAAAGCAGATTCAATAAAAGAGTAGTATCTAGTTTTTGTGCTGGTAAAACTGGGAAAATTCAGATGATATGTAAAAGGTTTGATCTATTTCATCCCTAACCTCTGATTTAGGGGAAAAAAAAAAAAAGCTTTATTGGACAAAGAGAGGTATGATGCACGCTGTTGGTAATGTAGTMCAGATAGTATGTTATCACATACCTGAAACCCTGAGGTAAGCAAGTTTATTTATGAGTAAATAAGGCACTGTTCTGACTGGTTTTGCTTTGTTAATGATAAGTCCATCCATGCAAGTCCATCCATGCAAGATTTTTTGATTATTATTTCTATGGTTCACTTAAAAGACTTTCTTCCTATAGAAAAAGGTGACAGTAAAATAAAGGGCATGCAATCAAGATCCTTTAGAGAAACTGCAATTCTTTYATCTGCTGTAAGGTGGTAAAAAATGAAGAGATTTATTTGAAAACATGCAGAGGCCAAGTTGGATTAAATTGCTGTGAAATTAAAGTGGGATGAAGATTAGGTCCAATATTATGTATATGCAGCTACATAAATTATCTGTACAGCTTCTTACAGTCTCATTAACAAGTAGAAATATTTGCTCTAGCACTTTCTGTGAAGTACAAAAAAAATATAGATTTCTGCAACTTTAGGTTTCTGGCTTCATATATGAGAATTTGTTAAATTATCCAGGCTAGTGTTGGTGTGGCATMCATTGGTTTCTGTTAAATAATAAGTAAATCAGTGTTGGAAAATAATATTGCTTTTTTAGCATAAGTGGAATTGTACAGTCTGCTAAGATAGAGATCTCTCAAAACTATCAGATGTTCCAGTAACTGAAAATTCGTGTTATTTCTGAYATTTTCCATTTTGTTTTCTATTTGAAATGGGATAATGCTCCTTCCAGATGCAGCTTTAAAAKAAAGTTTTCCTTGTTTTTGCCAAGACATTATACCTTATCACTCGCTATCCTGTTAATTGCACATGCTTCTGGCCATGCTCCTTTCACCTATTGGGGCTGAGTTCCTCCCTCTGTTATTTCAAATACACAATTTTTGATTGTTTGTTTTTAAAAACCCTTGGAAAACATCGGTCAAGGTACCCTATATTTATAATGCTTCTCTTATCTACATCTCACATATTCTGTACAAAAATATTTTATTGCAAGTTCTTGGGTAGTGTTTTGTWAGGCCTGGTTTTCTTTTCATGTGATTACTACTTCCTAGTAAGGACATTTTTTCTTATGAAGTTGTATCCAAAATACCTGACAACTTGGGAACGTTGTTTTTTAGAGTTAATTTTGAAATATAATACCAATTATACCTAAAACTCTTGGCTTATGATCTAAGACCCTGAAAAAGAGCAGGGAACAGAAATAATTTATTTTTTAAAGAGTGGTAATAAAGCAAGGTACTATTAGACAGAAATACGTTACATTAGAGAGTATCTAAAAACACATTTTCTTGTGGAAAAGACTTCCTTTTTAAAATTCCAGTAGTTGAAACATTAAACTGACAGGAATAAATAGCTTACTTGTCTCAAGTGTCCAAATGAACTATGTATAAAATCTATTTTGGCTAAACAAAGAACAGATGGCAAATAATGTGATTGCATTAAAATGACTATGATAGTAGTCACCATATAAAAAAGAGCAGAGATTTGCATTTTTTCTGAAGTCTTTGTATTATGATCTAGGGAAAAGAAATATCACAAGAAAATGAGCATAAGATCCTTACAATTTCTTTTATTACTGTCACAGATATGAGCCTTATTGTAAGCATATGTGTAAAAAAGAGACTCCAATAAGTAATAACAGGCAAGGATAATTTAGAGAAAACATTACCATTGTCATTTTCTTTGAAATCTTTGAATTCAAATGAACACAAAGGATGCTTAATAAATATTTTAAATGAAAATGTTACTGAGTTACATGAACACAAAAGGTCTATTGTTCCAGGACTTAATTAACTGTGCTTTTTTGGAACAATTTCTCACATGACTACCTGGACTTGGCACAGTTTTAAATCATATATGATACTCTGATTTGATTCTGGTCCTTCATCCTTTTATAAATAAATATTAGCATAATTCCTCAAGTGGACTTGGTAGAATAAGACAAAACCTTTTGAAGTAATTCATTAACTTCTTTTTTTTCCAATTTTCCCATTCCATTTTTTTTTCCAATTTTCTCCATTGAAAAATGGAAGGGAGAGACTTGAAGGAGAGATTTTTCTCTTATTTGCGCTGCCTATTGAGGACTTTCCAAGAGAGTGAAATATTTTTGATGTGAAGTCTTCCACAAGATCCAAAGTTATAGAGATGAGATAGATAGGAATAAAGTAGAATTATTCTTTCTGTTTAGTCCTGGTAACTTCATTATTTAAAGCTATTTGTCTTTCTGTTCCAAGACAAACCACATCCTACCACCACTTACAGCCTGTCAAATGTTTGACTAAACACAGAGCAAAAGAAACAAGAGTGCACGGAGCAAAAACAGAGACTGATTTCAAGATTTATTTCTTCAGTTTCTTGGTGAACATCTGCTTCTCTCTGTATGTGTCCAACTATAGCAATCTGAAGAAAAAGTAGCCTGTAGGTGCAATTCACTATTCCTTTTTCAGAAGTAAGGAAGAGTTAAGTCAGTGGTGTCTGACTATCTTGCTTGACACAGACTTTTAAGTAGTACTTAGGATGCTTCGGAAAGGCACCAAGGTTCTAAAAATATAATGATAGGATGATCTTTAATCTTTTTTTCCATTCATTTAATGTTATACAGTTCCATGTGTCACTATTTTGGGCTATTCATGGAGTACATCGAGATAGAAGAGGGTGAAAAACTATTTCACTTCTTTTTAGATTTTAAAAGCATTTAAATAATACTTCTTGGAAAGCAGTATGCTCTGAAGAGGGTTGTTAGGTTTGCATCGCTGCACCCTTCATTGGTAGGAAAGAGGCTAGAAATGCACTAATAGAAATTTTGCTCATTTAATATTGGAAGAAGTGGAAGGAAATTCACTTTGAAATCATATTTATTTATTTTAGTATTTGGAAGGTTGATGACATGAGGCACAAATGATATTTTGGGGGACAAATGATATGTCTGCATATTTTATGAGAGACTCAGAATTGCATTGCTTGGGATTGGAAGAAATCTGGAGAATGAATGTAGAGATAATATTTAGACAATTCTTATAGCTTCTAAAGTTCCAAAAATGCTAGATGTACAAATACAGCCTTTGAAATTCTTTACCTTGTTTTTATGTAGTTCCTAAACACCTACTGAATACTCTAGCATGCTTACTTGAAATTTCTTTTTATTTTCTTCAGGACTCCTACTGAATATTGCCCAGTACTCATCTAGGCCTGTTTTCTTCCAAAATATCTTTCTCTGCCTCTGTAAATTTGGTTGTCTTCATCTTTGACATGGCAAAACTCAGTGTTGCCTTTATATCTGCCTTATTTTGATGTCTAGATCAAGGCCATAATATTTCAGTATTTTTTTTCTTTCTGTTAAATAATTAAACTGTATCTTTGGAAAATGACACTCCCTCTGTACATTGCAGATATGAGCAGGAGCTTAGCTGGGTGCTTTCAACAATCATATTACTCCAAATTCGCATCCCATTTTACTTACATGTGCACCCCATTCTTTGAAAGCTAAAGGGGCTAGTGAAAACAGAAAAAAGGTTATTAGGCCTTGGAACTAATTTTGCTTTTGTGCTATGCCAGAGATRTCAGATGTAGTATGTGGTTACCTTGATAGAAGTGCAAGATGCATTATTCCTTGGAACCAGATGATACGCTGCTGGAATACAGATCTATATTCCATAAATTGAACATGAGTAAGAGCTTCCAATTTAAATATACATAAAATSAAAGAAAAAGGAAGAATCTATAAGTGCAAAAATACTGTTGACTTTTGGGACATGAATACAGGAATAAATCCCATATTCATAGGATATGGAAATAAATCCAGAGTGTACATTTATCTGGATGTCATTAAATTAGCAATTAATGTGCTAGACTAAGTCTCAGAACACTTGCAATCTTTATCATAGACTCATAGAATGCCGAAGGTTGGTAGGGACCTCAGAGGTCATCTAGTCCAACCCCACTGCACACGCAGGGTCACCTACAGCACGTGGCACAGGGCTGCATCCAAGCCGGTTTTAAAGATCTCCAAAGAAGGAGACTCCACAACCTCTCTGGGCAGCCTGTTCCAGTGCTTTGTCACCCTCACAGKGAAGAAATGCTTCCTTAAGTTCCTGTGGAACTTCCGATGCTTCAGTTTGAAGCCATTTCCTCTAGTCCTATCACTGTCCACCACTGAAAAGAGGCCGTCCCCCTCCTCCTCACTGCCTCCCTTGAGGTATTTGTACACGCTGATCAGGTCCCCCCTCAGCCTCCTCTTCTGCAGGCTGAACAGGCCCAGCTCCCTCAGCCTTTGCTCATAGGGCAGATGTTCCAGGCCCCTGATCATCCTGGTAGCCCTGCGCTGGACTCTCTCCAGCAGCTCCACATCCCTCTTGTCCTGGGGAGCCCAGAACTGGACGCAGTACTCCAGATGTGGCCTCACCAGGGCTGAGTAGAGGGGGACGATCACTTCCCTCGACCTGCTGGAGACGCTCTTCTTAATGCACCCCAGGATCCCGTTGGCCTTCTTGGCCACCAGGGCACACTGCTGTCTCGTGGTCAATTTGTCCTCCGCCATGACACCCAGGTTCCTCTCTGCAGGGCTGCTCTCCAGCAGGTCCACCCCTAATCTGTACTGGTGTYCAGGGTTATTCCTCCCCAAGTGCAGGACCCTGCACTTGCCCCTGTTGAACTTCATGAGATTTCTCACCGCCCAGTCCTCCAGTCTGTCCAGGTCCCTCTGGATGGCAGCACAGCCCTCAGGGCTATCAGCTACTCCACCCAGTTTGGTATCATCAGCAAACTTGCTCAGCAAGCTTATCAACTGTCTGTTTCATCTATCAAAAGCAACATTTAAGTTGTTTCATTTCTCCTGGTCCCATTTTTTTTTTGCCTGTGAAAAGTAATAGTAATATCTGTTAAAATGCTTTGAGATTAAATCAGGAAAATTGCTTTTAAAAGTTGTACTGTTCTATTTATTAGATTTTTTTATTATTATTTATTTTGACATACAGTGCCAGAAAGGAAGATATATGCAGTGAGTGTGTATTATTTGTGATTGATGAAACAGACAAATGCTGTCATAGGTACAGTGAGTACATAGTATCAATCACTTAAATAACTGCACAGATAAATCCAAAAGAAATAATCTTAAAAATAAACTTGTAAGATAATAGTATATTTTATCTTTACATCAAATCCCACTCATCCTTTTTTTTTTTCTGAGAAAGGAATGAATAGCTCTTATAAGCGATAATATTGCCCTTTTTCCTTTTACCCGTTCTTTGAAGATGTGCCTAATCAGAAACTTAAAGTTCAGTTATAGTGCTGTTGAGAGATTCAAGGATACTTTCTAACATGTGATAATTAAGAAATAATTATCAGAAGACTAATCTGTTCCTCTCAATCTTGAGATGCTCTATGGCCCTATAAATAATTGAAAACTGTTGAGGAAATGCATTTTGATAGTTTTTTATGTCAATAAACACAACTGATTCAGGTTGTAATTTCTCATACACCATCATACTTAGATATAAATTTGTCCCCTTCCCCAATAAATAATCACCTCTCCCTGCCCCCTCAAAAAAAAAAAAAAAAAAAGGACAAATAAGTGAAATGAAACTCAGAAGTGATTCTTTCTCAGTCTTTGTGTTAGTTGCATAGACATCATACTACATTTTTTCTACTTACAACTTTTGGGCTAATTTTTAGGACTTTGAATTATAGAAGAAAAAAGACATCACTGTCAAAATACATATCATATGGTTTTTATTTTAAGAACTTTCCTATGCTTGACTTAGGAAAAAATATCCCCATTCTCTCCTCTAGTTCTGTTGTTTAAAGCAATATAAAGTATTAAAAGAGAAGCAGACCAGAAATATTTAGTAGTTGTTTATGTATGGCACTCTTCATGTTAAGAACCATTTTTGTATAAACTACCAAAACATGATGAGACTAGCATAGTTCTGTAGTGGTTAATTTTGTGATCAGTTGTTATCTTGTTCACTCATGTTATTTTTCTATGAGCCCTACAAGGAGGAAAGTCCTTGTCATTTTGTTTTTTTTTCTTGAAAATTACGTAGTCATAACACTGGTCAATTTCCATAGTTATTTCATGGCAGATGCTTTTCTTAGAGATAATTTATGTACCTTTGAAAGAGACTCATTATCTTAAATTCACAGTGCTATATGAATGGTCACCTGACAGTAGAAAAATACCATAAATCCTTATTTTTAGCAAGAAAATCTCAGACTGTACAAAGTAACTGCTACAAAATGCTTGATTTTTTTTTATTTCTTTGTTTGCCTTTTTGTTAGAAAAATCAGTGATACAGATCTCAGGTAAGAAATCTCAAGTAAGGCCTTCTGTTATAATTACATACACTTAATTACATTCTGTGGCAATTAATTCCCTATCTGAATCACTTAATTTAAAAAGTAACTGAAAATCTTTGGGTCTTGCATTTAATCAGTGACAGTAGATATTTGATGGCAATTAAAATGAAGATAGATATATCATGTTACCTTGTAGGAATTGACTTAGAATAGAGTAGCATCGGACACTTTCAGATAATAGACTCAGTGGAGCCTCCATGTCGCTAAACAGGCCAGAAGCAAACCCAGATCATGTTTGGACGTGTTAAGTTCGTCCGGGTTCATTTACTTAGCCATAACTTTCTCCTCCTCGAAGGGCAACAATCCTTCCTTGAGATTAACTGAAAGCAAACTGAAGTCTATGGAGCCAGTCCTGAGGAGGATGTAGAACTGTAAAGCAGAAGATACAGTCAAAAGTCAAAAGATTTGTCCTTCTTTTTGAGTTCAGAGGCTTTGGATGAGCTGACTTTGGTGCCTTATTTTTGAGGGTATCTTAGCTGATACCGTGTTAACGCAGGCCTGTCTGCACAACCCAGGCCTAGAAAAGTTGCTGCCTGATGACCTTGAACTGTCCTCGACAGGAAGACCATGGGGAAGTGAAACGATAAAGCCGTAAGCAGAATACCCGAACCAGAATCATCAACACATAGAAGACCAGAGACCCTTAGGGAAAGGCTGCATAACAATAAGGTGCTCCTCCTGCCACRTACTGGCCCTATGTGACAGGACACGCCAGAGCTAAAAAAATAAGGTGCACCTCCTGACTCGTACTGGCCCTACGTGACAGGACATGCCGGTAAAAAAATAATTGTGGAYCTGAGATGGGGAGAAACTCTTCCGTCCATGAAGGAATGATGGGTCTTGCTGGTCATGTGAGTTAAGGAACTCAAGATGTTACTTTTTTCTTCCCTTTCCTTTTCTTCGAGTTTAGAGTGTGTTTGTAATAATWCCARTAGCCATACTTGGTGTGTTACAATGCTTAGATAGTATGTTTAACTGAACTACCAAACAAATCTGGGTTGCTATAATGCCTTAGCAGATTGCATGTATCGTAATCATTCAACATGACTCATCGATCTCCTTATGATAAAATAAAAGGGGGGAGATGTTGGGGCCCGCTCCAAGGACAGTGCCTATTAGCAGGCAGAATGCCTTGTTAGTAGATAACCAACTTCAAGGCCAACAGTGTACTTGTTCCATCAGCGGATCGAAAACAAAGGCAGCTGTCCGGCTGCTGCGTGACCATGAAGCTAATTGGACAGTAGCTGTGGCGCACTTGTTTTTAGGCATAAAAGGTATTGTATCCGGAACCTTATAGGTAAACTTATACGGGATTGGATGCCAGCCCCGGAGATAGTGGCAAGACAGAGGCGAGAGGAGAGGGTGTAAAATCATGATTGGCCGGGGGTGCGGCTTACGGCTTACTGTATAAAAGTGTGCTGGAATCTTCAATAAAGGGAGCATTGACTTAATCTCTATGAGACTGCGTCTTTGACTCCGGACGCTCCCTCGCATCGCCTTATCTTTAGAGCAGAGGTTTTCCTTGCTGCTCTTCTATTGGGTATGAACACATGGCATAGGAAAAAATAGTCTCATAGATTATTTAGTGATGTGGCTTGAATCATTACTGTTCATTTTTGAATCTCTTATCCTCTTCTGCCCATATATAAAAAAAAAAGTTAACAGAAATATTTGATTCTATATTAAATTAATGCATTGAAGTTTTATTTGAAGGTAGGATGAAAATGGTGCTAAAAATGGTGATGCCCTAGGTGACTTTTGTGCTTTGGTGCACAGACTTCTCTGGATGTGGGGCAAGGAATCTGGAAATTTAGCTTCATGAAATGGTTTTCTCTTTATCACAGAAAGTTTAACTGTGACTGTGGGATAGAAATGTTAGACTGAGTTCTCATTCCATTTTTTTTAAAAAGTCCAAGATGTGGCTTGTCAGACAAAAAAGAAACTCTGAATTTGATTTAGTGTTTTGTTTGGCTGTTTTGGGGGCCAGAAAAGCTCACTGATGTATTCTTCCAGCCCTACAAAAGAAGTAATGTAATGAACTGCTTTGACCTTAGAGTAGCCCTATGGTAAACTGAGGTTTTATCAGTTATAATATATTGGTTATTGTGGTATTATTTTATTTTGCAGATGGAAGACTTTTTTTTTATCTAAATAGTTTCCATAATAACTCATCAATGTGATTTATCCTGCTCAATACAAAGAGGAAAGTGAACACAAGCTGTGTGTTGCTTTGGATGGCTACATTTACAGTCCTTTTTTAAAAATGAAAAGTGGTAGCTATGCTGAAATAAAATTCACAAGCTGCAGTTATTACAAATTTCTTTTTTTTGGACTCTGACTTGCACAGAACAGCCAGGGATAGAACATTAATGTTAAGTCAGGAGAAGATGTTATAACTCCCCAAGATCTGCTCTATTCATGCTTATTTCTCTGCTCCTGGTGTTGAGAAATAGTATAAACAAAGTTATGGCTGAAACAGGAGTTTCTATCTGTGTAGAGAATCCCAAAGAATATTGAGATCACTGTTACATGAAGACTCTTTTTTATTGTAAAAACAAATCAATTTTCAAAACTGATTTCTTGGCTATGTTGCATTTCATCATCAGTAAGATACTTTAGAGCAGTAATTTTTGTTATGTGATGGAAGTAGGGATTCAGACAAATGACCTGAAGATTTTTGCAGGGAGAATGCTTAGTTTCAGCTAACATTAGGTGCAGTGTTAAAAACGTGGAKTTAATCCAAAAGGGTATCAGTATCACTGAAATGAATTGAACCCTAACTACTAAACTTAYGTAGTAAATGAAATGGAAGTCTGAGAGAGATTTTCAAGGATGCTTGTAGTAAATGAAATGTAATAACTCAAGAATGTTGCTTGAACCTTTCAGACACATACTATTCTGCAGAAAAATATCAGTGTGCCATGAAACATCTAAAGCTGTTCTCAGTCACTGTATKACATTGCAGCTTGTGTTATCATTAAGAGTTCAGAGTTTTCTCCTAAGAGAAGAATTATATCTACCTTATATGCAGGATCTAAAGTTAAGACTGAAATATCTGCCTCATTTTACAAAAAAAATTCCCATTAAAAAAAAAAACAAAACAAAAACAAACAAAAAAAAAAACCCTTAAACCACTGCACAGTCTTGCAGAGTAAAGGAGCTGGATGTAGGACACAGGTTCAAAGAGTGCTCTTCCCAAGACAGTTTTCAGCCACCACAAAAGCCAACGAATTCGCTGTTGGGGAATATAGCAATGAAGTTTCCTCACTAATCCCCAGGACCATGCCATTGACTTTCAACTGATGAAAAAGAGAGTGTATTACATAAAAATTGAAATGAACATTGTGCAACCTTGCAGAGCTTTTAAAGAAAATGGAGAAGCATTTAATGGATGTAGTCTACACATTTTTAAATTCAGTATAATACTATTTACCAGAAGCATAATGTTTAAAATGAGCTATGCCTACATGAGCGAATCTATGTAGAAGTCAGTATTCAAGATCTTAGCTTTCCACATTTGTCCTGGGCAATGGAAAAAAAAGCATTTGGGACCCAAACAGCCTCTGGTCATGCTCTGTTTACAAGCACATTTAACAACATTTTGCATTCTGCTTCATGAAGTACAGTAAATTACCATGTCTCCTTGTTTGTTTTTAAAGATTCAATATCTTAAGATATTGCTTGTACATGCATTTAGCCAAAGAGTAGTATCAGGAAAAGAAAATCAGGAAAAATTGCCACCATTCACCATGAAGGTAAAAGGAAAAGCAAAGTGGATTGCTAACAATAGAATATTAATTTTTCACCTATGAGAGCTTAAAGATGCATCAGGAGGAGTGTTGCCAGCAGGTCAAGGGAGGTGATTCTGCCCCTCT
>NW_020455071.1:1425216-1486436 GCF_003342845.1 Nothoprocta perdicaria
TAGAAATTTTAAGAAGTAAGAAAAGCAACATATGCTTGCACAGATTTTTCCATTTTTTTCACTGTATTATAAGTAGCATGGATAATTTTCCTTCTGTAAACAACAAATCTCACAGAAAAGCTTGTTAATATTTCTGTGAAGGTATACTGGTATTTCCTGTAATTAGATACTCTATTGTTAAAGAACAGTAAATAACAGTGCAGCTTTATTCCATAACTAGTGAGCTTCTTTTCCATCAGTTTATTCTCTCTTTCCATCTGTCATAGAAAATAAGAACAGACACTTATGAAACACTTACAAAGCAGTGTTTTCCCTTGCTCCTGCAAGTGGTTACGATACTGGGGCTTGAACTTTCTTACCCTAGCAATATCTCCAGTGGAGAGGGACTCTCACCTTCTCCATCCATTCATTGCCTTTCATCCTCCAGGGCCTCATACCTTATGCAAAGGGAAGATGTTCTATGAAGATAAGACTTCTGTGGTGTGTGCTTAAAATCTGCTGGTCAGAAATGTTTGAAAAACAAGCATAAATACAGTGTTTTACAACTCCACATCCTTTCTCTTTCCTGTGCAACTGCTTTGTGACTGCTCAATGCTAATGTTGATAATAACTGCTTTTTTGCTATGTATTCCCTTAACACTTTGCCAAAAGGTATGCCATACATGCTATATAGGATTGCAGACATCTCCCAAGAAAAATGTAGTTTTTATTGTAGTTTATTTGTGACAATGTTACTGTGTATTCTTACCACTGGTCATTTATTTTGCGCTATGAATATTTCCTGTTGAGTCTCTGCCTTACCTAGCCTTTTGTTGGTCATAGTGACTTCTTTTTGCCCTTCATTTCCTATATGGATTGGGATTTTTTTGTTTGTTCGATTGTTTTGTTGTTGTTGTTGTTGTTGTTGTTGTTTGAATTAATTGCACTGACTGGCCGTGCTCTGACTCCTGGCCTCTTCTTTCTTACTGAGTTGGACAATGATGTGTTTCTCAGTCCTTGCCTGTTCCTTATCAGCGCCTGTTCACAACCAGTGAGATTACGTGATATAGAACCGCTTCTTTTATACTTTTCTATTTTTCCACCTTGTCACATTACTTTTTGGGTTGTAGGATATTTTATAGAAGAGTCATTGCACAACACAAATGAACCRTGAAGCTTTTATCTTTAATAGCTCAGTGTTAAGGCTTTGCAGGTGTTACTGGTAAATCACGCAAACAATAGTGAATCAAATTATCTGTGCCTCTGCTTCAATGTATCACACAAGGTCAGCTGCCTTTACTTGGACTGTTTCCCGGTGGAAACACGATTTCTGTTTCTACATAAGCAGTGCGCTTATTTTAGCTCTCCTTTCATTGCTGTCTTTGTGGGTTTGTTTTTTATTTTCCAAGTTTCCAAGTTTTTATTTCTCAAGTTCCAAGTTTCTTTCTTTTGATTAATGCTGCAAAGCCTTTTACTCTCAATTTACGTTTCATTTGTGTTTCAAGAAGGGTCTATGTGTGCATAAGTTATAAATTGTTACAGTGCAAAATACTTGCAAGCAAATTTGATATGAAATCATTCAAATGCTAGTGATTTCTAAGAAGAAGTAAATATTCCACATTTGAACATATTGTCTTACTTTACCATAGTGTGATAAATGATAAATAAAACATTACAGAGCATGAATTGTATTCAGTTAGTTTATAGCTACTGAATGAGTATGGGTGAATCTGACATCTGACTTTTGTCAGCAGAACAGTGCTTAATAGTGTAAGATTATAAAACCTAAAACATGTAAGTTTTCACAGGCACACACATATACATTTATAGTAATTAAATAGCCTCTAATGAGTTATGTGGTCCATTTTCTCTGCACGTTTTGTGGGAGGTTGCAAGATCTTTTCTAGTCAGTAGAATTCTCAGTTCTATGTAATGAAATGAAAAATTTACACTCATAGCTCAGAATTATTATCAGAGTCATGCATCTAGATTTCRTCTAGCTGTTTTATAACAAGAAATAATTTGGTGCCCTCCAATACTGCTGACAGCTTTGTTGTGAGTATTCKAACAATAATAAAAGAAAAGCCCCTCCAGTGCAGCAGCTAACTCAAGATTTATGAACCATATGGAATTTTTCTGGCTTGAAGAATGAACATGTCCTTAATCAGCAAACAGGATCCCCGAGTAGAGTGATATTGAGGAGGGCAGTGTTCCTTATTCTGTCCAGTGCACCATAAACCACTCGGCATCATGAGAGCCACCAAAGAAGTCAGAGCTTTTCCAATCTAGTAATTCATTTTCATTTATCTGCATATAAACATTGAAAAGGCATAAAGGATGAAGAATATATCTTTCCTATCATTTTTACTATRTCAGTGGCTTTCTCTATACTGCTCCAAGTCTTGCACATTTTCTTTCCTGACTTTTCTGGCCACTACCTGAACCTTTCTAATGCACAACTAATCTGTTTTCTGAAGAGTCTTTCTTACTTTGAAACTTTAAGTTTGATTGACCAGATCGATTTGTGYATGATTAGACTTTTCAAAAACATTCAGACAAGTTAGGATTGTGTATCTCAATTTTAAGATCCCAACTGCTTCAGTTGGCTTTGAAATTTTCATTTAATCTTTATCAGGTTTGATGTTCTACAAATCATTTTTGCATGTAGCAAACCGAATGCAACCATCTCTACATACCTGACTTCTCCTCCTGTGTTTGCTTGAGAATGTGGTGGCATGTCTTGTGGCTTTATATGCATTTGATCAATGAGTGAATAAAGGCCATTTGACCACTTTGCTGCCTCTTGGGGTGACTAAAGGATTGAGATACCTGAAGCAAGCACATAASCTGGGGTCAATTTAGATTTCAACTGCTAGAGTTTGTCAAAAGCATAAAAGTAGAAATATAGTAGAAATTACTTAACAACGTAAAAATGACTCATTATTATATCTACTTTACCACAATTTTGATTTCTTCCTGCCCTCTCTGAGGAATTTACTTACTTCTCTCTAGTTTTTGAGGACTTTTTTCTCAACCAGTGATCTTAACTTGAATAAAACTGGGTGAAATCTTTTTTTTTCTTTTTTTTTGCTTAATGAAGAAAAAAAAAAAAAAAAAAAAAAAAAAAAGGCTAGTCCTGCAGGTGATTGTGGCAGTGGCAACAACAGGTGTTTTTTGCTGCTGGTTTTACAACAGTAATATTTGCATTTGTTGACACATAGTTTGCAATCCAGTATTGTGTGGGAGGACTCAGAGGTCTTAAGCAGGTCCTAACTTGGCATGTTCTAATAGTGCCTCTAGGAATGAAAATGCATGCACGTTTTCCAGACTGTCTAAACTACATTTTTACGTTTCTCCTCTCTCTTGTTTTTCTAGGTATTTTCTTTTCTTCTTTGCTTCTAATATGTCCTGGTTTTGATCAGGAGTATTCAGCATGGATTCACCAAGGAAAAATCAGACTTAAACCATCTGACAGTCTTCTATGATGGGCTGACTGGCAGAGTAGATGAGGGGAGAGCAGTGAGGTYTCTGTGCTTCTCTTCATATCTTTAGCTATCAGATTTTTAGTTCACTCCATAAAAAGATTTTAAAGTTAGGTAAAGTTTAGGCCATTATGTCCAAAACTGGAACTCTTAAAACTCCTAACAAAAAAATCTTTCAAAACATTGCAGGCAGCAGAATTAAGTGTAGATCCCTCAGCTTTTGGTATGTATATTCCCTGAATACTAAAAATCTGGGGTCTTTTTGTAAGCACAGTGTGCCTCAGACCTGACAAAGACTGAGCAGCACTGCATCTAACTTACATCTAAGTGCTCCCTTGTGATGGACTTAATTGAGTATGTTTTGAAATGTGTGTAGCAGTGGAAGTACTCCATGCAGAAGTCTTGCTAAAGCATGGCTGAAGGAGCAGGCAACAACMTTACAGTGTAGTGGTAAGATTTCTTTCCCTCAGTAAGGAAAGCTTAAATACTATCACTGCTTCTGGTCCCAATCCACCTTTCACCTTCTGTCAGAAACAGCTAATTTGTGTCTCCTGAGGCACTCACTGTTCCTCTTCTTGGAGAAAGTCTGAATCCAAAAGAAAAACAAAAATGAAGTAGAAATATAGAAAGCTTGAGTGGGAATAATTCAAACTTCAGAAACTTCAGAAAACCTTCACTCGAGAGAGAGGATGCAACTGTAATTGCAGTAAGTGGCCTGGATTTACATTACTAGGCTATGGATAGATAAAACTTTCTAACTCCAGTCATTGAGCTGTTGAATGAAGAAAGGATACAAGCAACAGTATCAATCACTGGATGTGTTTTAAAAGACAGCTATCACTATTACTTTATCACAAAATCATTTTTGAAAGGATGTGTTATCAATCTTYGGGGCACATTCCAGCCTATTTATCTCAGGGAGTTATCTAAATTTAAGGTCTGAATAATGTTAAGGTGTAATAATCAGAGACTTTTTAAAAAGTGTTTTTTCTATGAATCTCATTTTAGTTGTCCCTTTTTTTTTTCCTGTGTCCAAGTCAGACATTTAAATCAGCAGTAAGTTTTTGAGGTATCTGGGTGTCTGTGTGAACTACTAAGTTTTTGGGCTTTGATGCTTTTCTAGGAACCAGGAATGCATTTGATTCAACTCTCACCTTGGGCAGAGAGAGAGTGTGAGAAGATGTGGATGACATACTAATAGTCACTGGAATATGAGATGTAGTGCAATTCCATTATTAGACAAATGTCAGAGGGCAAGAACATTTTTTCGGTGTATGTAATCCGATCTGTAGGACTAAGCACAAGTCCCTTTATATTTCTGATCATGTAGAAGAGCTCTTTCAGTGTGTTGTGTACACAATAACTAGATGGACACAGAGGTAACCTCACATACGTGAAATAAATGTACRTGTTTTCTTCAGTATCTATATGAACATTTATAGAAACATACTTTGTTTTGCACATCTGTGATATATGCATAAATTTTCAGGAACGTATACAGAAATGAGAGCAAAGGTTATTTAAAAAAATTATCAGAAGTAGATTTTTATCTTTTTTTAGGTTTTGTAGTGAAAATCATAAAGGAGTGTTCTTTGAAAATATTGATGATGATTTAAGTTAAGAAGTTTTTCTCCCAGGTCTCATCTCTAAAGCTTGCATATGCAATCAAATACCCGAAAAAAGAAAATTAAATGGTACATGCATGACTAGATCTCAAGGGGATGAAAAGATCACAAAAGTCATTGTGTATGTGGTTGTGTAAGAAAATTGAACTGAGTTTCCAACTTTCAAATAACAATTACAAGAAAAGTGTAAATTTTATGCAGTCTGAAGTTGTTGCTAATTGAAAAGGATTCATATGGTTGAATGCATCACTACTAAATCATTTTGTTGTTTTCACCACTTGGCCATTTTCCTCCCTTGTTTCTTAAAAATATAGATAAAATATGTTTCTCTCTCCTTATGTTTTGTCTACCATCAAAATTAGTTCTAGGTGTGGGAAGTGACTGGTCTGTGTTTGAATTTTACCCGTCCTCTGATCACTATTACTAACCTTTACTAATATCTTTTGATGTCTTTTTTCTTCTATTCCAGGTTAAATCATATCCTTGTTACTCCTCATTACTAATGCAGATGTACTTGTTTCTAAATACTGTACTCGTGTCTATATGACATGTTTACCTTGTGTCATATAGTAAAATTAAGTTTGATAAAACATATTTCATTGCCTTAGTCCATACAGTGAGGTGTCTGTAGTTTAGTGGTACAATTTAATGTATGTTTAATAGAAGTAGTCATAGCAGACATKTTTATTTTTTGAGTATTTGGCACAAAATACCACCAAAAAAAAAATCCTGGCCAAGTAGGAATATGTTTATGGCACATGGTTATATGATGAGTAAGAAACAACCCTAGGCAGCTTTTAGCRTAAGAATTAAGAGGTGGTCCTTAGCTGAGATTAATGCTGTATTTTTTAGAAGCTAGAGAAAACAGAAGGAAGGTACCTCAGGATACTCCAAAGTGTTTGTCCAGAAAATCTTACCTCAAAGAAAGGGAGACAGTGGAGTAGGCTTGTTCTTGTTGCTGATTCAGACATCATACAATACATTGAAAATATATTGCTTGGGGAACAAAGGAGAAAGCATAGCAGAGTGGAATCTTAATGGTGTTGCACCATAAAATACATTATATAGGTAGGGGGAAAGATGTTTCCTCCAGCGTTACATTTTGGCCAATTGGCTGCTGGTAGAGGAATCATCTTTTGCCGGAGATGACAGAGCTTTCTCTGTGTTGTATGTTTTTTGCAGCACTGCATTGTGTTTGAGATGTCCAGGTGAAAGAAGGTGAGAGGAAGCTGTGATTTTAGTTGTTTAGGACAGATAGAGAAGTGCACAGCGAGAAATTGTCAAGAACCTGTTGAACGGTGTCTAATCTCATTTCTAACATAAAAAAATGGTAACTAACATGAAGTGTAAGCAAAATAAGAACACTGACAGTATATTGTTAGTTATAGCCTAAAGCTTTTGAGGAAAGGACCTCTTTTCTTTTATAAGTTGTCCAGTGTAATGCCCTGGGACTTTCATGGTAGCTTCTGTTTTCAGAAGTCATTTGCAGTTTCGTAGTTTTCAAAATGCCATTCTAAAGAGTTTGAACTACAAGTGGCATTAATCTCTCACTTGTTCTGAAAGTAGGTTTACAATACGCAATCTGAAACAGAACAAAAAAGAATTGCTGCAATTATAGAGGTATTGTATTTTTTTTACACTGCAGTAAAAAGAAATCATAATGGCCTTGTTTGTGTATTTTCACAGTAAAAACAATGATTTCAGAATGATGAATTTTGATAGAAAACAATGAACCTCATTTATTTGTAAGTAATTGTGTCTATTTTGATGATGTCTTTGATTATTCTGATTTTGCATGTGCATTTGTTTTTYTTTTTTTTTTCTATTTAGCATCTCTCCAGCTCTGAATTTCCAGGCAAAATTGCTATAAATAGGCGAAGTTCTTTGGAAAATGGTGAAGTCATTTGCTCATTTAAAATTACAAGGAAATGAGTAGCCTCACCTTCAGATAATTAGTAGCTGTCTTTCTTCTTACAAGCGACAATATTTCACTTTTTCAATTAAATAATCGTTTCCTAATATTTAAAAAGAACATGAGATCAGTTGTTAAGCAGTAGAGTAGTGGAGAATTTGTAGTTTTATCTGTCACCTGTAGAAATTATAACGGTAGAGCAAAAAATAATGATATAGAGAAGTATATTCTTTCATTTTTGTGCATACTTGTGTTGTGCATATAGTTAATGTTAGTAGCAGAATATTTTATGAGTAGAATATTATATGTTCGTGTATCTGGGATCATGTTATCTGAGAATGATGGAATTTAAGCTATTTTGTCACTCCAATGGTCAGCAGAAAATCCGTTAATTATAACTCTAATTTTATATCTCATTAACTAATCATTACTTAATGTTAATTCATTTTTAGCTCTGGCCAGAAGGGAATGTATAAAAATTCACTCATTCAGCATGTTGTTCCAGCCTGGTAATAACAAAGAAATTCTTAACAGGAGAGTATTTACTTTTTGTGTATGTGTAGAAAACTAATTAATTYACTCTTTCCTCTTTGGTGTTGACAAGCAATTTGTGGTCTTTTTCTTTGATGGTTTATCTAGTAAATAGCAGCTGCTGAACTTSACACATGCAGCTTTTTAAATAAGAGTCACAACTGTTAACTTTGGGGTGCTCATGATTCCTTTTATCTTCAACATGAAACACATCACATGCATGCACAATTTTTGTGTTTGAGATGTTGAAGAATTTATGAAATAGATGGCCTTTCAGATCAAACATCTAATACACTTGCTTTATATATATTTTCATATTCTGGTGCCTTCTAAGTATCAATCTGCATATACCTGTTCCCTTAAATATCGTTGATATATATATATATATATATATATATATAATTATATATATATATATACACATATATAAGTATAAAAACTTGTGCACTGAAACCATGTTTGTGATGCAGGCATTTGGAGGTTATACCAAAAATAAATTTCCTGGTGCACAATACTAATTTTATAGCAGAAATAAGCTTGCAGGATATAGAGGAAGCCTGCTTCTACCCAGAGAAATCCATTGATGTTGATTGTGAACAAAGTAAAGTGAGGACACCACTGTTTTTAGAACATAGTTTATATTTAAAGACCTTTTAATATATTTGATATACAGAAGGCAAAAATGGATTGTAGCTTCATGTATTAGGATTTCCTAAAGTAAAATGAAATTTGAAATATTGCGGCTTCAACTGAAGATCATGTTTTGATTATTTTATTTTATTTTATTTTATTTTATTTTATTTTATTTTATTTTATTTTAATGAATTTGCTTAATGATACCTACATGAATAAATAAAGATTAATGAGCCCTGTTAAGTATGCTAATTTTACTCATGGAATAGAATTAGCTTATGATGAAATCTTCAGAAGAATGTGTTTATGAACTGTCAATGATGTGCTCTAATCAATATAATGAAGCTTGTCTCATATACATGTGTTGAAGGAATAAATATGACAGTTGAGAACCATTTAAGGTAAGTGGATTCATTTTAAAGTCTACATTGAAATACATGGCTGATGTAAAAGTGGCAGTCCTCAATAATTATTTTCGCTTTGTAATTAGGTATAACTTTCAAATCTAGAAGAATAGGAATTTCAGCCATTTTCWGAATCATTGAATGTAATAAATATACAGGAAGATAAGAAAAGTACCAGGTAAATACTTTCTTAAATGAGAAAACCATCTTCTATTGGCCGCTAAGTGATACAGTGTACTAGCACTGAAGTTTGAAGTTTTCATCAAATTATTATAATTAACTTTTTTGTTTCCTTTGAGCAAAGAATTTAGCTAAAATAAAACGCTATTGTAGAAAGTATAYGTCTAAGCTGGAAATGTATTTTTTCCCCAAAGAGAGCTGGTAAATGGCAGATTTGGGGGGTTATTGTTGAAAGAAACAATTGGTCAAGGAATAATTAGAACAGAAGAAATGGTGTTGATAAAGAGGTTAGCTTGTGCTGGGGATGTCTTCCTGAGCCTGACAGGCATTTCAGTACTTCCTCAACAAAGAAATACATTATTCTATGCAGATAAGAGAAGAAAAAGGACATTTCCCTCCTGTGTATCTTTTCAATTCAGATTACATTTAGATCTCACATGGCTGTAGGTTTGGTATTTAGGAACAGTGTGACACTACCTGCTAGAGACAGTTATCTGTCTCTAATAGAAACTCTAAGATTTGTAGCTGGAACAGAAATTAAAAGTTTGTACTTACTGATATATATACATGCTACCACAAGCCTTCTGTAGGAGACGAGGTTACAAAAAAAAAGAGCTTATACTGAGCAAAAAGTTGCTAAAATGGTATGGATTTAGGGAGTTTTAAAGTCATTGGACTTCTGTTGAGTTGTCCATTCTGTCTAACAGTTTTCTTATTTCTGGTATGAGTGTTTTTCCTGTTGAGAATATTTTGGCTATTTAAAGATCCCTGTTTTTTAGATCCATTATTTCAGGTGTGCATATACCATTTATGTAATTATTTTACAATGTTATGCACAGGGACATAAGGCACATATATGTGATAGCTGGTAAGTGTATTTTCCAGGTCTTAAAGTAATCCTACCTGCTGTTTGGAAGAATATCCAAGTTCTAACAAATTTGAGATAAACCTGTTCAAAGTAAAACTAAAACTGCAATATTTTCTTGATACTGTTATAAAGCCTGCTGAAACTAGGAAAACGAGTGTTTTCCTTGTCTTGAGAAGCATTTTTAGTATCTTTCTGACCAAGAAAAAAATAGGTTTATTAAGTTTAATATAAATCAGTTTATTAAGTTTGCTTTTTGTTTTTGTTGAAATGTTTTTCTTGTCCAACAATGGATTTTCTATTTTACTATAACTGAGTCTTGCTTATGTTTCTGCTGCAGTGTTTTATACTAATAAGTGAGGTTTGATTCTAGCCTTTACACCAACATTTGGACTTTTGAGATGTCAGGATTAGCCATATGGTTTTTTTGGTTTGATTGTTTTTTAATTTAATTTAATTTAGTTTAATTTTTATTAAGGCTATTTCTAGTATCTTTTCCCTGCTTCAGAGCAATGTGTGCTTCTCTTGACATGATTCGAGACATTAATATTTCTTGAGTGTCTTCCCTGAATAAAGGCTAATTGTTAGATTTGCTTCTTCAGATAGCCATGTTGCTAGTGGTTTCTATCCTTAGTCCTGACATGTGGCTGAAAAATTCAAATCCCAATGTAAATCTACATTTTCTCAAAAGCATGAACAATTTTCAGTTCTACAAAGCTACTTTAAGCTCTTTTCTGAATGGAAAGCTTGTGCTTCAAATTAAARTCTGTTCTCTTTCTTGAGTACAGCTGAGTAATGTGACTTCAAATAGTTTGCAGATTGCAGACCGTGATGAATGAACACTGAAACCATTTGAACTCCTTTGCTTTAACATAAATCTGTTATGTTAAGAGAGACCATATGGCCAGATCATGTAAGCCATTGGCTACCGAGAACACTGTCACCTCAGCAGTTTTCTGATGAAAATGTGAAAAATTCACGTGTGCTGTTTATGAGTGAGTCAGGATACCCATTTCTCATATCAGCACTGGAGACAACAATAAGATAGTAAGCAGATGCATGCATGTATATGGAAATGCCTTTTATTTCCCTCTCACTGAAAAAAAAGGACAGTCAAATGGCTCTTTTTTTCACGAGATGGAGATTACTATAATTTAATATTTATAAATGTAACTGTCATCTGAAAATATGGACAAGTGTTAAATATTTTTAAAATGATTTTGCTCTTAGCTTGATTGTTCTTTTCTTTAAAATGAGTTTCAACAACACTAAAATTTTACCCTAAGAGCAAGTTTTGAATGTAGCTACTCTATCCAACAGGCTTCGTATAATCCACATTTTTTATCTAATTTTATGGTGATATTTAATTACCTTTATTATTTGCTACACCATGGAAAACACCTTAGTTATACTTGAAAGGGTTTTTCTGTATTTCGTGGCTTTTTATTTTTGGTGGTGGTGTAGGTAAAATATCATTGATATTACTGGACTAATTCAATGAAGAGCTAATTTTCTTTTGCAACTATAATTACCACTTTTTAAAAATTACTCTGATTCTTAAAGTTTTTCATAGGATGTAGAGGAAAACTTTATTTTTAAAGAGCAAAACTTTTTTATGTGATTTTGATACTAAATTCTTAAATAGTCATAAACATCATTCCACTACCATAGTTCAGTGATAAATGGGTTAAAAATCACATTTATGTCTTTTCATAATAACATAAAAGAGAGTAAATGGCTAGTTCTCAAAAAGGTGAGATAAAGATTAGAGGACTTTATGAATTCATTTTTCCCCCTATTCATTGTATTTCACTGAAGATATATCAAAATACATTGAATAACTGTAATAACAGTTGTAACAAAAAGATCTATAACCCAGATAAAGTGTTATTGCAAGTTCATATGCAGTCTACCAGCCTTAACTTTCTTGGCAATGAACATCAGAGTATTTAAAAAGGGGAAGTGGGAATGCTATTCTTTTTAATCCAGTCTTTCCTAATCCTAGGTATTGGAGGCAAAATAAAGTAAAAATAGAAACTTACTTTGCCAATATAGTTGCTAGGATGTCCCTGAAATTTCAATTTCCTTCCTCTGTGAATGTCACAAAGCAGATCACTTCCTCTGAAATTGATTGACATACTGTTTCTGCTGCTTTTTTCACCACTTCTGCCGCTAACTTTTTTCAACACTACCATTTGATTTTTCTGTCCTATCTTCCTTTTGTGTAAAAAGTTTTTATTAGGAGTTTGCTCTTACCAGTTTTTGCAAGTACCCGGGCTTGTGTTCTATGTCATAGGCTTGATATTGGCTCATCAGCAAAGAAGAATACGATTAGTTTTTGACCATATAGGCCAGAGGCTACTAAACCGCTAAACTCCTAATGTTATGCATAATCCTACAGGAAGGTGGAGGAATGCTGTTTGCATAACAGTTCTTTTAAAGTGCTTGAATAGTCAGACGAATTCAATGCATATCTGGCTTGAAGTGTCTTATGTGTAAGACACTTAGCAGAGGTAGTAGCTAGATGTAGATCAAGCACTGTCAGTGGGCAGGCTGCTTCTTGCTCATTCTGAAAAACAGCACTGATTTTGTCATTGTTTCTTTGCTTACCAGCCAGGGCTGCATAGTGATATTTAAATAATTTGCTTTCTTATTGGAGCTGTGTTTCTTYTGGTCTTGAAACTGGTCTGCTTCCTTTTTTGTGGCTTATGCTGTGAAGCTGAAGTTGAAGCAGTAGCTTTAAATTGCAGGGTCCTATACAAGACAGTATGGGGGGAGAACTGCTGAAAATGGGTAAATGGAATATAATCATTTGTGTATAGGACTTCAGGTCCGGTGGCATGTAGGGTGATGTCTGCAGAGTTGGGATAAGGAAAAAGTAAAGARAATTCCTTCCTTTTTGAGATAGAAAAAACAATTCTGTAGGGAGYGCTTAGAGCCCTACAAAAGTGTCTAAACAAAAGGGCATGATCTCAAAAGATGAACTTTTRTAAACAATCCTATTTAGAAAAAAAGATCTGGTCTTCTGAAAGAAAAGGAACCAGGTAATCTCATGAGAGCTTTCTTTGGGGAAGGAAGTGTTGAATTAATCTGATGTGTTGCACAAGAAAACTCTAGTCCATCTCTAGTATATGTGTTCAGAAACAAATGTAAGGCATTTTTCTTTGTGTGTTATTTATAGCTGCTTATCCTGGGTTCCTTTGTGATAACGGTAAGCTGCACTTTGGTTTTTCAGACTCCTACGAGTTCTCTGAAACAATCTTCCTTCTGCATCAGCTGTTAACTTTGGTTGCTGGCACACTGTGCATCTTTTAAGTCTCCTAGCACCTGAACTCTAACATAGTATCACATATATACTGGGTATTTTGTGGAAGCCTGCAAGAGATTGGGGTTGTTTTTTTGGGTTAATATTTTTATTAGAACATGTATTAAGGTGGAAGAGAAGTAGTCTTCTTTTAAGATTAACTGAAAAACATTCTTCTAGGTGGTCTGAGATGAAGGAGGGGCAGGAGAAAATAGGGAAGGAGAAGACTTTGCAACAAATTACACCTCTGTACACCTCACTTATGCCAGTGAGACAGAAAGTTGATGAAAACAGTAGCATGTAATAAATATAGTTTGGTCACTATCTCAGTGGTCTTTCATATTACCTATAAAAACTACATTATGGGTCTTGGTTTTCCTTTTATTGAGTCTTCTCTACTAACTACAATTTCTGATACGCAGAAGCGGTTTTCGGACAACTATTACTATCACCAAATGGCATGGCAAAATAGGGCCATGTCATGGTTTAGTTGAAACAGGAAAGGTTGTCATAAGATAGCGTATCAGCTTTCATATTGTTCAGTTTCTCCTATTATTCATTTCATAGGTAAGTTCTGTCTGTTTATATTGGTATGTAGCATGCATGTTAGGGATTTGATTTCAGTTTAGAATAGAATCAAGACTCCATTTTAGACTCCTAATGTTATTGTATAATATTTCAAGTCTTTAAAAATTCAGCATATTGCTAAGAATCTGAAATTGCTTCCAACCTATTAAAGCTATTGTAGTCTTATCACCTTATTTGTTTGGAGAATGTATTGAGACTTGAGTTTTCTTTCTTCTTTATTTATTCAATATAAAAATCCATGGTTTAATTAGAGAGTTACTCACACACTAGATGTTTTTTTCTCTCTTTTTTTTTTAATTAATTCAAGGTATGTGGTTAGGTTCTTCTTAGCATTCAGTTAAATCTCATGACGTGGCTCTACACCAGTGAATGACTGGTGCTCTTTAATCAGAAGTTAAAAATCATGAATACAGACCYTCTTATGTAGTGGTATTCATTATCTCCTGAATACTCTTACAAATGGTGCCTGTCTAATAGTTGCAAATAATAAAGTTTCTGTGAATTAAAGAGATTAACAACAAAAAGATCTGTGTAGCTTGGATTTGAATGTTTGATCTGCTTTAAAACATTCAATACTGATATATCTGCTGTGTTCAATTCCCAGATCTACTCTGTTTTATTCTCATGTTTGAAATTGGAGGACAGGCAGGTAGGCAGGCAATTCTAAACAGCTAAAAATAGGTTATCAGGAATTTCAAGAACTGTTCCATGATCCCTTTGATGTAAAAAAGAGATACTGAAATAGAGRTCTACTACCTGCCTCCAGTGAAAACATACTTCTCAAGCTGTTCAAACACAAGTTTAATTGCCATTTTCATTCTATATACAATTATATTTCATAGACTTTTTGGATCATATTGGCSTGAACTTACAAAATTTATTCCCTAAGATAACATGATGAGTAAAAAGCAGCATGCAAATAACTTTAACTTCACATTCTACAATATTCTGTGTCTATTTTAGGTTAATTAGCTCAATAGTATAGCCTCCTTCTCCCCCTCCTACACTTTTTAACATGCTCATCAGTTTTATTTGTTATACAGATAACTTTAATGGATTAATTGTAAGCTRGTGGACTAATCATAATCAGCAAATGACTGTGAGGCTAACATGTAACATCAGGTTAATGTGAAGGTGAAACTCCTGCTTTGTTTTCTTGATGTTCTTATGGTGCTAACTGTTGTTCTTCGAKATGTGCAATGGTTCCCAGTTCGCTATCTCTGTACCTACATTATAATACAATTGCATATTGCTTTTCTCRGAGGAGAGTTTTTCATTCAAAGTAAAATCCATTTGCTTCTTCAGTTAGGCACCAACGTGCCTATGGATATTTTGAGCCTATCTCACCAGTTCATACGACAAAATTTAAGTACACTTATGTTGTTAGTTACTCCATCTACTGTTGTTAATTACTGCATTCTGTGATCTAACATTCTTCACTACTGAWGAAGCTAAGCACAAAGAAACAGTCATTTGATCTCAAAGAAATTGTGTGAAATTCAGATCTGAGCACTTGAGATTAATTGAAAAATTGCCTAAGCAGACCTGAAGGATCACATGGGCACAATAAAAGTGAAAAAAATGTTTCAGAAATAGAAGAAAAGGAAAAGCAAATGTTTTCGTATACAAATCCACATCAGAAATAATGTAGAATTAGAAAGAGTATGGACAAGATAACAGGGCTGTCAGAGGTAACGAATGGGTTCCATATAAGAAAAAACGTGATTTTTCATACTGGAGGAAAAATACAGACAAGGAAAATGTGACAGCAGTGTTGCCTGAACACTTACTGTGTAATTAGATCTGATCTGAGTTTTTCTTTATCACAGCTATCGTAAAATGGCCCTCATTGAGAGGGTGAAATTGCAARACAAAAATAKTTTCCAATCTCTTCTTTCAGTCAGGTAGACTAGTACCYTCAACTTAGTTGTCAAATTACTCAGATGCTGAGAAATCCCTTGAAAGGCAGGATTTCTCTCAAGTAACCCAAATTCTCAATCAAGCATCCCAAATCATCTCAGTGTGTGCGAGGCATATATTCATGGAGAGAGAGAAGCACAGGTATAGCAAAGGCATGGAAACATGCCTGCCATCTTTGAGGGGCAAAACTCTGCACCATTTCCTTTGCTTGTACAAGGTATCATCTTGAAGAGAAGATTAGGAAAAGCAAAATACTGTTAAGTGTCTGGGGGTTTTGAAATGCTTCTGATCTCTTCAGAATGTTTTTGAAAATACATTTTTTTCTCACTAGCCATTTTTCATGCCTGAGAGGAGATACTCATATTCTTTTACTAACCAAAATACTTAGATATCTGTTACTATCAGAAATATGATTAAAACAAACCAATTACTTAAATTTCACATCAGTGCAAAGAAGCAAAAAGAATAGTTAAATATGATCTCTACAGTAGATTTGCCTCTTCTCTGTTTTACAAAAATCTAAAAAAAAAGGGTGTCCCCTATACTGCACAAGAAATTGATATTTGTCTCTGACGTGTCACAGTCTTTCCCGTTTAACCTGTCAGGTTTAAGCTATGCATTCTACTTACAAATAGAAGTGGTTGCTTGGAAACAAATCTAAGAACTGACAGATGTTTCATATACTTAGGGGTATCTTTACTACCTTGGCAAATAYATAGTAAACCTGAAAGACTTATCATTATTTGAGGTGTATTTAGGTCCTATACATATTAATGGGAATTAAGTACGTTGAAAGACAAAAATAGCCTCTAGCATGCCACTTTGGAAACAACAGCTTTTAAATATCTTGCTTTGTGGAAGTGGCTTTCATATTTTGACCAACAGTAAAGAACTTCTCTAGCTTTAAACATGTACTTCTTTGACTGAAATATCGCTTGAGCTGTATCTCTTGTACATCCCATGCACCAACTGTGTTTGTGGCAAGGAATTTCCCARGCAGGCTCCCTTACCTTGCAACATGTTCCTTCTTTGAGTACTGCCATGTTCATTCACTGCACTTCTTCATTGCTCATAACCATAGGCTTGGTAATATGAAGTGAATATTATACAATTACCGGCCTTGTATTTAAAAGGAAATACATATTTCTCAGCAAAAACCTAATTTAACATTCTGGTAGGAAATATACATTTTCAATTTGCATTGAATTTACATTTCAATTCAGCTCTGACCAGTCAATAATATTTAGTGATATTCTGTAGTGCAGCCTGAATCAACCAGGAGAGTTTCAACAAAATTTGTTGACGCTATGTCTTTGGCTAGTGTAGATTATGAAGATCKTAAATCTATTGTTTTTATACCTGTATAAAACCATACCTCCCCTTGTCTTCCAATACACAATTGGGCTTTTTTTTTTCAGTATTCCTCCTATTTTTAATCTTGGAGTAATAATATGACATACAGGATGGTAGCCTGTTGGTGAATGATACTGATTTCTACTCTGTAGTTATATACCTTTAGAAGTTATAATAACTAATAACTTCCTAGTTAACTTACTTTCACATGCAATGAGTTATTTGTGGGAGTATCTCTCTGCTTCTTCTAAAGGAAGTGGAATTTCTGTCACTCATCACCACCCAAAATGACCATTGATTTCATGTTTGTTTTTCAACAATAGAAAGCCTTATAAAATGCTATGTTTAAAATAAATATACCTTGTCATTTTTCACCCACCCACATTCTGTTTTTGAAGTGCCAACTAGTACCTTAGACTGAGAAGGCTGCATATATGTTTCAGTTGCTGGCAGCGTGCAGATTAAGTTTAGAAAAACAGTAGGAAAACTAATGCTGGAAGGATAATTTTCACTTCTTCCTAGTACAGTGTTTTCAAAATATGAGAGGAAAAATCTCCCAAGAAACTTGAGATAAATGTCCTTTCTTGTGAAGAAGGAAAGAAATTATTGTTTGAAATAATAAAATAGCAAAAAAAATGAATTTCTCTACAAATGTTCTTTCTTCTCTGTTCAAGAACAGAGTGATGATTAATTTGAGAACTGGGCTAGAGAGTAGAGAAAATGATTGTGGGAAGTCAGACTGGGCTTTGTAAAAGTCTTTATGCTGCTGTATGTAATCTTAAAACTAGATGCTCAGATTCCAGACTGGGATGACCTATAGCTCCTTTTTCAAAAGTTCAAAAACAACCATCAAAACAAACCCCAAATTTGTGCTAAAGATAAGTCAAGGAAGCTTTCCTTAGCTTGTCTGTCTTGGTTATCTTTTGTGGAAGAAGAAGACATCCATATATTTTGTTTTGTGTGCTGTAATATTACAATATTATGTTTTTAGTAAGGGCAGATGAATCTTCTTTATCTTCCTGGATAATACTAAACACTAAAAAGAGAAGAGCTGTACAGTTGATGACATTTTGTTCAACATGAAAGTTGTTTTTCAGTTTATTCAGTTTATTACTTTTTTTTTGGATGAAAAGCAGATTATTTTAACCACAAAGGCCATTCCATTCAGTTTCTTAATTCCCTCTAAGTTCATTGACCTGGTGTACAGGTAAGATGCTGGTAGAGAGATGTACTGGTGTGTTCTTTGCATAGAGTTCGGTAGTTTGGGATACTGCTGCAAGAAGCATTTGGGTAGGACTAGCTGTCATGGTATAGGAAGCTATGGCTGTGAAGATAAACTGAGGATAAACAAAGTGAATTTTTTTTTTTTTTTGAAATGTGAAGTTTTTTGCCTGTTTTCCTAAATGTGCTCTCTGCTTATAGAAATAACAAATAAGCTATATTAAATACTTTGTCTTGTAAGAAATAAATGTATTGAAAAACAACTTTAGACCCCTTTTAGTGTCAGTGTGAGAATTTATACAGAGTAGTGTTTAAGTATGAATATTTCAATACAGTATTTAATAGCCTGTCTAGGAAAAGCTTTGGATCACAAGGCTTATTATCTAGCTGTTGTAAATATAAGCTATTTCCTGTCAGTAGTTTCTGACCTTTTGGTTTTTATAGAGTTAGCTCTTTATTCAGATTGGCTTCAGCATCTTATTTTTTATTTTTTCATTTGGATAATGGATTAAAACACTTGAGAACCTTTTTGCCATGAAATAGTATATGGAAGGGTACAGTAGAGGTTTCCTCTTCTGCACCATCAGTTTTAATGTAAAACCAAAGTGACAGTTTTACACAATGTTCGAAAGATTTCTCTGAAGATAATGCTGCACTGGAACAAAATACATAGTGCTGTTTCATCCACTGTAATAACTTTCCTTAATTGTGGTGATTTTCACTCTTTCTTCTTGATAGTAGAACATTAGTGTAAATAATGATGGAGTGCTTTTTAAGTACACTTCCTTTAAGCAGTCTATCCTGTTCTAAAATAAAGGGKTTTTTTTAATATGTTTCAAAATTAAAACCTATCTTTTCCTTTGAGCTAATTTTTCTCCTTTTTCTCAGGAAAATTTTTCTCATTTTTCTCAGGAAATAAACAAAGCTTCTTGTGGAGAGCTGGAAAGAAGCATTTTAAGCTATATATGTTGGAAGGAGCCCCTAGCAAGTGTGGCATTTTTGTTGGAGGATTCAATGTTGATTTGCACTCTGCAGTTTGAATGCTAATACAGGCTTTGCCTCACTGGTTCGTCTATTCAGTTTGCAAGGAGTTTGTGTGTTCCTAGGGGCAGGGACTTTGTATAACACATCTCACAGTAAATTCTTCAAATTTTTCAACATGTAACACTGTACATTATAAGCTCCAAAGGGGCCCACCTCATTTTCTAGACAGTCTGTGAAACTGACTTTAAGTACAGAAAAAGTGGGCTCTGACCACAGAAAACCTAAGTGACTTAAGGTATAAAAAGGAAAATCTGAGTAGGTGAATTGTTGTAAACATCACCGGGCAACTCTCTGTCACATCTGAAGACGTCAGATATGCCTAAATGATTATTTTTATGTACCTGTTTTCTTAATTATAATTCAAACCCAGTTGATGTAGCAGTAGGCTGATTGGGAAGTTGGATTCTGTACTAGATAAACCTACAAAACCAAAATTTTGAAGAAATGGTACGCCAGAGATGTGAAGGGGTATGATGCCAGACAATGTATCATGGGTCTATACGTCAAATATTTGGTCGAGAATAATACAAGACCAAGACACCATGTCTTGATCCCAAATTAAATGCCAACACTTAATTTTAAAAAAGTTTGAAAAAGAATATCTGTGAATGAAAGCTCCTATCACCCTAATTTTGATCCNTTTTTTTTTTTTTTTTTTTTTTTTTTTTTTTTTTGCATTGCTGATTTTGTTTGCAGATTACTTTAAATGTAGCCTGTGTAGCCTTTATTGGTATTATCATTGAGGTTTACTTTGCTTCCTAGGCAATTTTTTTCAGGGCTCAAATTGTTACTGGCCACTGTGTAATAGGCTGGAGGAGGAGAAAGGGGCAGGAAACGGATACTTTCTTAGTAATGGCCTGGGTCAGTTATTTCATTGCTTTTCTTCATGCTTGTGATTCACTCTTCCTTTTGAAGTTACTTAAATAATACAGCATGATGCAGCTTCAGTGCTATGTCTACATAATTTGTAATCTTCAGTGATTCCTGTATGCCCAACATCTTCAAGAATTCAGCTTACTGTAAAGTAGGTGAAACAGCATGTTGCAGACCTTTTTGGGGAAAAAAGTCTTTATTTTTGGTGTGRAAAGTTCTGGAATTTGAAATAAGTAATAATGTATTATGCAGCCAGTATATTTTGAATTTTGCTCTTAAAAAATCTAGGAAAGAATAGAAAATATGGAGACTTTATTTTTTTCTAGAAAGGATTTGGGAAACTGCTTCTGGTGATTACAGTCTTAGTCTACTATAGCAGGAAAGATACAGGAGTCTTTTCTTCTGAGACATGGAGAATCCCAGGATCTTAAACTATCACGGGCAAAGTACTATGTAGATGCTAATGAGCTGCACTGAAGAAACTGTGGATGAGTATTGACTGGGATGGTAAAGAACTGGCTAAAGTGAAGTCAATAATGGATTGTGTTAAAAGGTCAAGCAGGACTGAGTATATATGGGTTATAATTGAAAAGCGTGAAGACAATGGTTATAGAGTAGGAATCTGGAAGTTATTGAGTTGGAAGTCCTAGAAGAGAAAGGCCTGGGAATATTAATTTTTAAGCAACTGAGCTGCCAACTTTGCATGAACATGATAAAGTTAGGTATGCTCTTAAGAAGTGCTGAAAAGATCTATCTGGAAGCAAACAAAGTGGATGTCATTGCCAAGGTGCACTATCTAGATGCTTCCTGGGAGTACTTTGTGCAGTTCTGGGTACACATAGGGGTGAACTTACTTAAACTGGAATAAGTGAAAGTCGGACCACTAGAAAATCAGGGAAACTGAAAATCTGACATTAAAAAAAATATACATTACTGGTTGGTAAAATGTGTTAAGTAGTTGCTACCAAAGTTGGATACTATTCCTGTTAAGACCCTTTTTCCTCTGTTTCTCTCCACAAACAAGTCTTTTATCAGGTGCAGAGAGGGCCAATTGCTCCACTGTTCCCTAAGACTGTAGTGCTCAAAGGTCCAGCATGATAACCTAGCTGGCAGAGTGATGCCCCCACTAAGCATGGACCAGATCCTGAGCAGGAAAGACCATACCCTGAGAATGCCTGAGGGTGGCATCCAGGCTCAATAGGGAGTGCCAGTTGTTTGGACAAGTCCATGGTGATGAGCTAGATCTGAGGTCAGGCTGAGAAGTCAGTTCATGGTTCAAGGTTAGGGTTTGATTCCACAGAGCCTGGTGTCAGGCACTGGCTTGGCTGTAATGCACCTGCAGGGTAGTGTAGGTGGGGGTGAGACTCAGGGTAAGAACCTCAGCTTAAAAGCAGCTAAGGGAAAGAGGGTAGCTGTTGCTGAGGCTTCTTAGAACTTCCTTCGCAATAGTTTTGCAAGGTTACCCAGATGTACCCTAACAAAGCTGGCCCTTATCCCACGCAACCAAACTCCTATGCTGTAGGCATCTCACTCTTGAGCATTGTTAGAGCTCTGTTGCAGGTCTATCTGTGCATGACTGTAGTCACTTGACCCAAATAATCATCTGCCTCATCACTRGACTCTTGCTTGACCCTGGTTGGCATCCTTGAACTTGCAAACCAGTTTGCCCTTATTGCTGCCTTTCACTGTGGATTTTTTACCAGCAGTAGAGAGGCTGCAAATTCTTGATTTGGAGAGCAGAGGAGAAATAGTCCTTTGATTTACATGCTCTATATGTGTAATTTCATATAATATCCCCTTCTGGTGACTCTTCCTTCTAAAATATTCTAATTTGTTGTCACGACTCTTTTCTATGCAGTTCTCCTCACATTCTCAAGATAATCCATCAGCTGTTGACCATAGTGGCAATTTCCAATCAGAACTGTGCAGGACTCTGCGTTTTAAAAAATACATATGAATATTTTTTATTTTATTAGCAAATTCTAATACAGCTGCTATTTACAAACTAAATCAAAGTGGATCAACTACTACCACACAACTCCGGGACAGTAGTGTTGGAGCATGTAGAAGAGTGAGCTGTTTTCTGCAAATTTAAAACTCCTGTGCATGAACAGGAAAAGGAAATCCTTGCAGATCAATTTTATTTATTTATTTATTTATTTATTTATTTATTTATTTTATTTTTGAATTTAAAGTGATCTGCATTTTTATATCTTCTTTATCTATCTATCTATTTATCTATCTTTATATCAAGTCAGTTGACTTGGTTTCAAGACCAAAGCTAAGAAGCAGATTCTTTGGCTGAATGGATTCAGAGGAGAAGGAATTACTTTTTCCACAGTGTTTTGGGAACAAATCTCCAAGACAGATCTAAGAGGGGAAAAGAAGGCAAGAGGTTTTGCAGGGTGGATACTTTCAGAAGCTAATTGCCTTAGCTTGGTATGATTAGAAATTTTCCTCATTGTGTCYGCACTTTCCATTCCACTACACACTGTACTTTCTTCTATCACGCTGTTCTTGTGAAATATTTATATTCAGTGGACATTGAAGTCTTTGTGCCAAAGTTTGGATTCTGTTTATAGAAACCTAAAGCCAGTGTAGTAAGCATATGTGTCTCTAAATTATGTAAACATCTAATTTTCATCTAATGAATTTAACAGTCAGTTTCATTCTTGCAGTTTCAATTTTGCCTAATTGATAAAGGATTAAAAGGATGGGCACCAAACACAGTAATTTTTATTCTGATATACAAAAGGTGCTTTTAGTTTGCATTTTAGCTCCAGTTCTGCATTAAAATTGATAATGCACAAAGCCCGGTGATATTATTACACTTTGACACTGAATTATCAGATAAATGACTTGTCAGAGTTCATTTATGTTTCTGAATGTTTGGCAAAGAGTGACAGCTGCATAGAGCTTATAATTCAGTGATGTATTATCCTGATGAAAGCCTCTTCCTCAGAAAAATAAGTAAATATAATCTTGGGAGTCTAGATAAGATTTTTGTGGTTTTTTTTCTCTTTCTCTTTCTTCCCTTCTATCTTTTTTTTTTTCTTTTTGAGATTCAAAATGTGATTGTGTGCCAAATAAGAGGATTAATTCTATGAGTCAGATAATGCCAGAGGAGAAATGAGATGCAGTGGCGTGCCTCCTTTTGATTTAAGGGCAGAATTTTAGATGAACATCAGTCACTTTCACTGAAAAAATTGTGAGTTTTYTTATTTTTCTCTTCTTTAAAAAAACATGTTGTTGATATCATTTATGCTTTGATAATTATCATTTATAATTATGCTTGTTGCATAATTAGTGCACACTAAATGAATGACATACATCATACATGCATTCTTCCAAGTCATATATTATGACATTTAAAAATACCTGAAAAAATAGGATAGWAAGTAAGTAGTTTAAAATCATTTGATGCTGCACTGATGCAAGTTACAATTTTTTATATTTTCAAGATAGTCTCTCTTAAGTGTGGAGCAGGTGTGTTTGCATTAAAGGGGAAAAAAACAGCGAAAACTACATACTGCCTCTCCTGGTTCACTTGGCTTTCTTTCTTATGTAAACTCAGGGATCCTTTACCTGAAAGAAAAGATAATTGCCAGTGAAATGCATTGATTCCACTAACACTGGAATCACYTCTCTCACTTCATATGAATGCTGACTCATTATATGTGATGTGATATTTTCCTCCTTTTCCAAAGGACTGGAATAAAAATCAGATTCATTTCAGTGAAATACCTAGGAGTTTCCTAACTGAGTGAAGGTGGGTAACATTACTGGTTTGAGTTTTTATGCTGACCTCAGCATGCAAGTCATGGGGTTTGGATTTTTATATTTCTTAATTTGGTATGCTCTGAAATGAGAAACAGAACTAAGCTGCGTTCATTCTCTTTCTGCTGCACTGAAACTCAGTGGAAAGGAGGGACTGTTGCTGCCTGTGCTGAGGCCAGCAGCGATGCTGTGCAGTGCTCTGGCTGTGGGTCTGACTCAGGTGGAAAGAATGGGGAGAGTGACTGCATGGGAAAGTCTTGCTGGGGTCCCCCCTCCTCTGGACTCAGCTGCATTGAACTCAGGTCAAGGACCTAGGCTGAGCTGGACTTGAAGGCTTTATTTCCCTGTGGGGCTGCTGCACTTCCCTGCTCCCTGGCAATAAAGGACTGTCTCTCTTCCCTTATGGCTGTAGTTGCACTTCTTAGAGCATATGTGGACACAGATGTGTATGACTACATACATGTTGTAAGGTTCGAGCAGTACAGTGTTCAGTTTTGCTATGTCAGGATCCAAAGTCCACTGTTTTCTCCTCTGTAATGCTGCTGGATAGGATAATGCTATTATCCTGACTGTAGCTTGGCTTCAAAATGTAATTTTTGTGATGAGGAAGAAGTAGCTTTCAGGTAGGACTGAGCTGTAGCACAGATGTATCTATGTCTGATCAAGTGCAACTACTAAGAGAGTGCCGGGATCTTTGCCCTGGAGCTATCTGAAACTCTACTTGGATGCCTCTGTGTCTGTATGGGTTGTTGATGAGCCTGAATTTAGAGCTAGCTCAGAAACTTCTTTTTGGCTAAATGCTGRTTACATCTGTTTTCTTCTCTAGTCCTTGGTCGTTTGATCTCAGGTGTAATGTGAAAGGGTTAAATTTTTGGGCAATTTGTGCCTCTTTTTTGGAACCTAGGAGTGCAACAGAATAAAATACTATTAAAAATATTGGTAAATTTTTAGGGGTTATCCTGCATTCCTTGAAATAGGAGTAGAGTTCTGAATATTTTAAAACATCTATAAAAAGTTGCAAACTCACAAATACTAGTATCTTTATATATATATATGTATATATATGTGTGTGTATATATATATATGTATGTATTTTAAGCTATTGTAAACACTCTAATAATGTCAGATTGCCAGAAACTATTATGGCTTGATTACTGGATTTTCAGCCCTAACTATATTAATTTTCAAGAAGAATTCTATAATTATGTATATTCATCAGTTCAATTCATGAAGGACAACATGTGATTTAGAGGAAATTAGAGCTGTGCCCTCCCCCACTTAGCAACTGGGTAATTAAAAGTGCTCATTTAGTGGATTAGTTCTCAATTATCYGTTAAGTGTAAGTATTTGAGTTAGATATGTTCCCTTGTCTAATGTGACTGAACATAATTTAACTTAAAGTATATGAGACATTAGCTACTAAAGGCAAACTGGCAGATGACATTTCTTATAAATTGTATTTGTGAATTTGAAAATTTGTGTATGTATTCCATGTTTATTCTGACAGAGATTCTGAAGAGAAACATCAAGTATAACGAGGACAATACAACATCTCTATGAAATATAGATGGGGGTATGCTGTATAATTTCATTCTATTATAATGAGAATTTGTTGTAATAAATACACATAGTAAATTGCATAGCAAGTGTCAGAGATGTGATTTATGGTAGCTATAAGAATGTTCTGTTTATAGATAAATGTATTAAAAGGACTGGTTGCTATCAGTTTTAAATTCAAGTACCCTACAGTGGAAGGAAATTCTCACTCAGGCATCCCTACTATCTGGAAAAAAATGTCCAGATTAAGCCCCTTTCTGTCTGTCTGTYTGTYTGTTTGTTTGTTTAACCTCCTTAATATACGTCTGTGTTATTTTGTGCATGCTGTCATTGCAGAGTTGAGTCTGCTACAGTCTATCATTAGTTATTTCAGTACTCATAGAGCCTAACATTTTAAGTTACAGCACTTACCAATATCTTAAAATTCCTTGACAATTCTAGTCTCCATTTTCAAAATGTTATGAAACTAAATAGACTGTGTAATGAGGAAGTTTGGCTTTGACTTTACCAATACAGAACCACTTTCGCAAAGTCAGATGGACTGTGACCCATACAGACAAGTTCCACTGCAGGGCTCAGGAAAGCTCAAGTCCTACTGGTCTGTAAAGTCAGTCTTAGATCAGAGAAAATGTACGAGATGTGGACTGTCAGTGTCACACAGGCAACCTTAGACTGTGAAATAGTCTGTTCTTCAGTGATGACAACAACCCTTTCTTGCAGGCTCCTTCTTGGTCGATTTCAGGCAGGTTCAAAGATGCTCATTTAGACTTCTTTTCTTTTAATCCTTATGGTCCTTGGGCATATGTACTGACTCATTCAGTTGTCTACTTGCAAGCCTGTTCATCTTTCTTGTAGGTGTGTTATGTGTGTAGACTGAACTTTATCTGTAGCAACCTTATGACAAAATATGAACAAAAACTATCAGAATGTAAAAATGAGAGCTGGGAAATAAATATAACAGGCAAAATAAACACCTTTATTACTTTCGTATATTGTGTATGTGTGATATTTCTTCCAAATTTTCAAATGTCAAAGAATCAGATGCTGAAACACATTTATGTCTTTGACATGAAATTTTAGGCCTACAGTGAGAGTCCATCTTGACTGAAAACGTAGAAAATTGCTCTTTTGCTTCTCGTTACTGACAACATTGTTTTGTTCTTCACTATACCAAATGCTTTTTCTCTTGTATAGTTTGATTTAATATAATTAAACTAAATGCAGGACAGCTGTACTCAGTTGAAAACCACTACTTCTGTTTCAAACCTAACAAGCTTCTGAATCCTGATTTTTTTTCATTCATATTAACCTAATGACAGGTATCGCCTTGTAAAAAGATACTCTTGGTAGTAGGGGAGGAGGAGGAGTGGATAGAAGAAGCTGGTTTACAGCAGTTTAAATGCTTGAGTAAAAGTGTGGAAGTTTAAAGTGTGGAAGACTACTTCTAAAGAGTGGAAGAGCAGCAAGCTGTAAATTCCAACTGKGCCATTCATTACATTAATATTATACTTTCAAAGTGAAATCAAGTGACCCAAAGACAGTGTATGTGTTGTTCTAGTGGTAAGTAAAAACTTGAAGCAGATTACTTGGAATTACCCAGATTGCCTGGAATTTGGAAATTAAAGGGGTATATATCGCAATCAGTTTTTGCTATTTTGATACCAGATTATAGGACGTGGTACAAAGCTGTGAGATACAATTCTCAGACAAGGTTGCCTTGGGCTATTTGTGGAGCTTCTTTTAGCTTTTACAGAGAGTAGGACAAGTGGCGGTTTGCAGGGGTATGGTTTGGTTTGGATTGATTCCCTACTTGTCTCTATTTCCGTAGGTTCTAAGGTAAAGAACCATTAGTAGGCATAATACCTACTTTGCTTTTGCAGCATTTTGTTATACTGCAAAGAAACATGCCTTTCTTTTCTAGTCCTATGTAACAGGAAAGGGGTTTTCATGATGTACAAATGTACAAGGCTGCATTGAAATTTTTGTTTAGAACACCCAGTTGACAAAAGTGAAATATGTGAAAGGAAATACAGCCTTAGGCATTATTTAAACACCATGTCTTGGAATTACGCCTGGTTATCACACCATTCCCACCTCCCAGCCTCAAGCTCCTATATACACCATATTAGTACTTAAATTTTAAAAGTAGATRTTCTTTCCAGCCTTTTCACAGAGCAGATGATACAAAACAGAATGATTAAGCTGTTTATTGGTCACTTGCTTTGGTTTTACATAGATTTATTTTCAGCTAAGTGGCTTTCAGATTTGCACAAAGAATKGTAAGACATGGTTTTATTCACGCACTTAAGCTGTAAACCACCTCTCCTTGAAACGTGGCTCCCCACAATCCTTTTTTTAACGTACTAATTGCTTAAAAGCATCATGATAAAATAGGGTATGGTGTAATACGCCTAAGTAGGCTTGTCATGATTCCAGAAAGCATGCTGATTTTTAAACTACGCTTTCAGTTCTTCTTGTTGCATTCATTTCTTTCATAAAGTCTTCTTAAGAAAATTCCTTGACTCTTTGTTCTTAGTCCACTCAGAAACTGCTTACATGTTTTTTTCTTGTCTTGCTTTATTTCCATGGTCTTATGTGTATGTGTTTGTCTTTCTGCTATTCACCACATAATAATTGCTTTTCTTATTTCTCTAGCATATTCAGCTGTATAAAGTCATATTGTTCTCATGATTAGAAAATAGATGTTTCACATACATGAATACTGAATCAGATTTTTTTTTCATTATAAGTAATRGATTAATTTAAGGATTTTTTTTTCCTTCACAGAATATTTGAGAATATTAGTAGTTTCAGTTGATTATGTTTGTTTGAAGTCTTCATTTTTTCCATATTCTATACTGATTGGATCACTAAATGTGAAAACACTGACATGAAAATTCTAGATTTGTTTTTTACAATTTTATATAACAGTCATAAATATGGTGTGTATTTAAATAATTTTAAAATGCTTATGTATATGTACTAAAAAAAGACATAYATTAGTTTGTCTTTTGGTGAACACTTTTTAGATGAAAATCCAGTAAAAAAAAAAAAAAAGAAAAAGAATGCAAAATGGATGAAACATTATCTATCTGTGGCTGTTCTCAGGGTCGAGCTGTATTTTACTTGGGTGATTGTAAGCAATCCAGTTCCAGCATAGTCTTGGACATTCCAAATCCTCTAGGCAAGACAGCACAGGAACAGCTTCTCAGTTCCCTTGTTCCCATCCTCTCACAGCCCAAAGTCCCAGAACGCATTCAATGTTTGTGGTGTATTTCCCCCCCACCTCATTCATTTTGCTCACAGTCAAGATCAGACGTTTTCAGTGGAAGGGAGCAGTTGAGGTTTCCTCACAAATGCAGGCAGACTAGGAAAGCTGGGCCAGTACAGAAGATGTGCCCTGCAGCAGAAATGGGTTCCAATTGTGTTCAGAAAATAAATGATGGGTGGGTTATGAGGAGAAGGGTTTCTCCAAGCTGCAGTGCCTCAGATCTGTACCTAGGAGAGCCCTGGAGACTTTATCTCATGGTTGTTAGGTGGCATTCTTCTGTCCAAGAACATTTTGTGTGATCTCTTACCAGTCCCAGAAGACTGTCATAGAAGACTGTCAAGGTTCCCATACCTTTAATAGTTTAAATAATTTTAAATATATTAAATATAGCTGAATTTCAGAAGTGACGATATAAAATCAAGAATAAAGAAAGCATCCAGAGTTACTTAATTCAAAAACATAGTTGTAACATTAGATTCAGGAATTCTTTAAATTACTGATTATGTGAAGGGAGATTTGAGTTAATATCATTTTATATTTGTCCTGACCATATGCATTTTTCTTAAGCGTTTGCTGTTTGCTGCCAGTAGGGAGAGGATTTGGGGCAATATTATCTTTTTTTCTGACCTAATGCAGCCATGGTTTTGTTCTTATCTATAGGCTCAACGTAGCTGTGTTGGTACATCTCTGGGCTTCACTTTAAAGGCAAATTTTGGTAAAGGGTGGTGTAGAGAGTATAGAGCTGCCTGTGGGAAATAGATGATTATTATAAATGCCCCAGTATGAGATCATATATAACAGTGGTACACAGTTTTCCCAGGAAGCTCTTGGGTGAACTCTCATGRTGTTATTGGCGAGTCAGCCTTCACAAAACCTCAGATTAGACCCCATTGCTAAGAATTTAACAGTTCTTTTGGATAACAGTATTATTATTCCTGAATCAAAGCTGAAYTTCAAATACTTGATTGACTGCAAGTATTGTACCTCATTCAGGCAGCCGGGCAGCCTGCAGAGCTGAGTAKTGTCTGGCATGAAAATACCTGTGTTTTAACTTCTGCAAGAGTTGTGACCCAAAAATTGGTGTAGAATTTTTGTCCTGACAAATGCAATTTTTGTCTGTGCTTAGAATCAATAGAATTTCACCCAGTCAAAACTAATGTAAATTGGTACTAGAATGCAGCCCATTATCCCATTTTCCCAGTAGTTTATTTTCTACTATTTGTTTCTCTCCTTGTTCATGGAAGGTTTCAGATTCATATCTGTGGTTCAGTTAGTAGGAAAGATGTGTGTATTTTCTTCCTTAACAAAAAGTTGTGTTCTGTCAGTAGCTTGCACCCTAAAGACAGAGACTTACTTGTGAAACCTCCATACAATTATTGTATAATGAATTCCAACCAGTTCATTAAAAGAGAAAATCCCCAAAGAGACCTTTAAGGACTAATCATGTATGCGGTACAGTTTGATGTAAGTACAGTACAACTGGAGCAGGTAGATAAGACTTTGTCTCTATGGTAATCTTTTAAAGTTGTTCAGAGCTTAAAACAAAAATAGGTTGAAAGTAAATTTTCTTATAATTTTGGTATATTGAATTAAGGATTTGATTTTTGATTTGGGTAAAATTAACTCGTATCTGCAAATCTGTTTGTTTGTACACAGTAAAGTGTTTAGTTACCCGGATACTCATATTTGTGGCAAGTACAAACTTGAAGGAAAATTGCATTTGTCATCTCAAGTAGCTTTTGCTATTTATTTAAGGAGTTCAGGATCTGGCATAATTGTCTTCTAAAATGCAATAATTCTTCAGATCACCAACTACAAAGCAAGATTTTCACCATCATAGTCATGTACTTTTTTTAATTTTTTGTAAATGGCTGAATAACTGGACTTACTGTGACAGTTCTAGGCCAAAGGCTATTCATAAAACTTAGGGAATGTATGAGCAAATACGGTGTGTGGAAGTGTTTTCCTTCTCAGGGAATATTTACAGTGTGTAAATTCAGATACTCTTCTAATCTAGAAAACATGTCATCTTATTTTGTGTATTTCAGAAAGGAAGAAAAGATGTATTGCCTCTTGAAAATTTAATCTTTTGAACACTGAAAGTCTGGATATTTCCATAATATGATTATGAGTGAGAAATAGGATCAGCAAGACAGTTTAATCTTTATTTGTTTTTTTACTGAGACAAGAGGAGGCTGAGATCCCAAAGAAATTTACAAAAGCTAGGAGATGAGCAGAGTAACAGAATATGAAACATCATATTGAAATCCAAGACTAACGACTTCTAAAATACACAGAAAGCATCATATTGAAGTCCAAGACTAATGGCTTCTAAAATACACAGATAGATTATTTGTGTTTGTTTTCTGGTTCTAAATTAACTCCAAGCATGCAGGAAAATGACTTGCACGTCACTCATGACTTTTCAGTGAATTTTGTTTTGTTTGTTTGAGAAACTTCTTTGTATTGAAAACATATAAATAGAAGAATAAAACATGTCTGAATATTTTTCCCCACTGTAGATATGTTWTACAAAATCTCTTACAAAGGCATTTTTCATTGTTGCTTTGACAGGGGAAAAAAAAAAAGACTTTTTACTGATAATTGAAATATTTAGACACAAATGCTAGGCTGGTTCCTAGCGGGAACTGTAGCTATTGCCTCAGGCCTATATTCTGGTTTGCACATAGGCTCACTCTCTGTGCTTTCCCTCCCCCTCTCCTTTCTGCACACATTAAAGGTATCTGGTCAGACTGTAAATCTAGCAGGATAACTTTCTTCTGTGGGAGAAGAAAGTAGATTTGAAGAAGTGGATAGGCAAAACCAAATAAAACYTGAAATGAGTTACAGTACATAAAGAATCAAAATGTTTTGTTTGAAAAAAAGTACTTTTACCTCCTCATTCTTCTGATGGAATAGAGGTTAGGGCTTTTTTTTCTTTCTTTTTTTTTTTTTTTTTCTCCTTCGCCTTTCCTCTCTCTAATTGAACAGTAGGCCAATTGGAGATACACCACAACTACAAGCATAATTTATAAAATTCTATTAATACAAATGGGTATGGTTTCATCTGCTGTGTTTGGTGTTCCTGTCCCCAAAATTGTATCAGAAACATACTGGTACGAGTATAATAAGGGAGATCATGAGAGTTGATAAGGGAGACTTCGGGGGAAAAGAAAAAAAGAAAAAAATCATAAAATGTCATTATGCATTGCATTACTGAGAACCAAGAGTAATAATCTGAGCAGAATTTGGTGSTATTAACTGCTATTCTGCTTCTTTTATCCATATTATCTCACTCAGATACTGAAGWTCAATCGAGTATCTAGCACACAGTATTAAAGATTATTACTGATTTGAATATTCATTGGTAGCTTTTGCTGCTACAAATAAAAGAAGAAAGGGACACAGCAGTTGCTTCTTCTCTCCAAAATTTGTGTCCTAACACAAGGATCATGACTTATTTTAAGGTTTTACTCTTTCTACATTGTCTAATAGTAGCGTTGACTTCACTAGACCCTGCTGCTCCAGCAGCCAGGGTACCTGCGTGCCCTTGTCACCTGACATCACAGATGATACTGTCACACAAGGTGGCAGGGGACCAGCCTAATACAGGTGCTGGTGCCGAAACAGTGTGTTGAGGGCACTAGCTGTCCCATTCTCCAAACATGTTTGACAGCAGTTGGCACTTTGTTTTGCTGCATAGTTATTCACTTCTTATCACTCATGCTTCACAATCATGAGTACCTGGCAGACTTTCTAATAATCACATTTATAGGTTCAATCAGCTGACTGTTCTCATACGATTCAAAGCATTTAGTCTTTTATGTGAGACTGAAGATGACAGTTTTCTTTCAATGAAGACTAGATAATGTTGAAAGCATCCCCATACATAGTTTCTGTTGAGATATCACTCAAGGCTGTAAACGTGTGGATTTTTTTCTTTAGTAGCATAAATCAGAATCTAATGACTAAMACTAGCAGTCTGTATCTGTAGGGTTAGTAATGTTTCCAGGAAATTAATGTTATCTGTGGAATAATTTCCGGTGCTCATCTTGAAACAAAGACTGCTCATTCCTAATCTCTGGTCGTGAGGCTAGGGCTGCTGTTTGTCGCCTTCAGGCAGCTTTCTGTACTGAGTGGCAAGTTTTTATTCARCACTACTGCTCCTGTTATAAGTCGTATAAAACTACTTTATCAGTATTCCACTGTATGACAAATGRGGTACTTGTTGGGGACACCCATTCTAAGCATTATTTACACTTTTGGTCCTAATGAAATTCATATTTCCTTCTATGTTCTGAAGTTCTTGGTCCACTTTGTATGCTGATACCCTCAATTTATTCAAATATGACCTTTTGAAACAGATATTCTTGACTGCAAACTGKTTTTTTTTTTAATTTAAACTGAAACAGCTTGTAATTATTGAAGCTGTAGTTATTTTGTACATGAATTTTTAACTTTTGMCTTACTTTTGATAATTAATGAGGGCAATAAGAACAAGGGCAACAGCATTGTCAATTCAAATTGTCATATACTCACAAGAAGTCTTTTCTTGAAGACTTATAATATGCCGACAGTAATTAAATGATAAATTTTCTTCATTATTTTGCTATATTTAATGTTCAGGATGTTATAAAAGCTATTTTGAGAATGAAAGAATGATCCCCTCCCTCTCCAGATTATGCCCTTCTTAAATTGATTTTTGTAAGTAATCGTATGTAATAAGACTTTTGAAAATCCATAGGTATATATAGTGTACAATCATAAATACAGAAACTCCAAATTTCCTTCCAAATGTAATCCTAATATCATGGTGACTTCAATGTAACACATTATATTGASGATGTTTTTCCTAAATGATATGTCATGGCGATCAAGGGACTGAGAAGATTTGAATGGCTGCCTCAAAGCACTCTGTTCTATGACTGAAGTGAAGAGACTTTTTCCATGCAAATGCCTCTCTTACTGCTGGAGTTCATCTCTTGCTCTTTCAGCTTTCAAAATGCATAMGGCAAACATACATGAACAAAACACATATATCTGCACAGTTTCTCATGCGCATTTTTTTTTCTTTTTTTGTTAAATTCCGATCCTTCTCTTTATGATTTACCTTCAGCAAAAGGAATCACAGAAGACTCAATAGTATATAGAGAAGAGTGAAAGGGGACAATGCCTTCCATGTTTTGAAGAGTGAAAAATTCAAAAATGCATGAGCAGCAACAGGAAATTTCCCTGGAGGATTCTGGTTTCATGATTTGGTTTATGAGAGTAAAACTAATATAATTTATAGCTAAAGTTGAAATAGTCTCTTATTTTCTAAGTACTGATATCTGGACTAGTACACTAAACTTCATAACCATGGATTATCACCTTTSATCTTGTCCTTGATTCTTATTTATCTCGCTACTTCTGTAACTACTATTTGACGTACCTCACGACTATTCAACGTACTATACAATTCAATTACTATTCAATGACATACCTCAGAAAAGACTTTTTACTTTCTCTACGCAATTTTTTGTTTGTTTGTTTTTTGTCTATCTTTTTTGACTTCCTTCTTTCTGATATTCATCATAAATACATTTTCAGGCTTTTCAGGTAAACATAACAAGAAACAAAACTCTAGCCTGTGGCTCAAGGTTAGTGCAAGTATAAGGGTGTCTTGCCATTTCACTTGCCTTCCATACTTAGCAGTGCTTAGCTGCCAAGTGGATTCYTCAGTAAGCTTTTCTGCCTAGTTAGAAAATGTCTCCTCCTCTGYTTCAGAAGACCAAAGAAACATCATCAGTCTTAACATTTACAGGAAGTGGTGTTCAGTCAAGTACCCTTTACCTGACACTGAAGCAAAAGCAACTTTCTTGCTTTGATGTAAATATGTAAAAAATGAGTCATGCTGTGTGCATTAAAGAAAACTGCAATATAATGGTGGGCATGATCACTTTTTATTTTATTTTATTTTATTTTATTTTATTTTATTTTATTTTATTTTATTTTATTTTATTTTATTTTATTTTATTNTTTTTATTTTATTTTATTTTATTTTATTTTATTTTATTTTATTTTATTTTATTTTATTTTATTTTATTTTATTTTATTCTTGCTGTTTTAACACAATGTTTAATGAATTGGKTTTTTTTAGATGATATGAAAAACASTGACATGGTATTAATAAGAACACTGTTAATTCACACTTTGAAATGTGTATTTCATGTCAACTGCATTTTTTTTTCTTGGATATACATTGGATAAAAGAGAAGGTAGCTTAATGAAAAGAAAAAAAAATAAATGAAAACAGAGTATTAGTCTTCTAAACAGCTTGCTGGCTCTTAGCAGAAGGCAATATTTCTTATGCAATTTGTAGACTTTTTGKTTTATTATGGGGAAGTAGTCAGTCTGTCCTGTTTAATAATATCTAGATCTAACATTGTTTAGGAGTATAAGACTCTATAAAATTATATGTATGCTGTGGGTTGGTAATTGCTGTTGTCTCAGTATGTTTCTTAGGTAAAAAAAGACATAAATTTCAATCTTACATAAGCACTAGCATTATATTTGGTCAAAGGTGTGGATCAGAACTGACTTGTACAGTTCATCATTTGTACAGTCCATTTTTTAATGAAAGATGCATTAATTGTATTCTGAGACTGCATAATGATTSTGGATGGATTCTTAAAGATCTGCAGTAAGGTTTTCATGGGGGAGCATGGCCTACTAATCTTTTTTTTTTGTTTTTAAGAACATTGAGTCATCCCTGGCATTTCAGTTGCCTTCAGGCACATGTATGTGACCTCACGGAGAAACTTAAGTGTTCCATGTATTCTGTATCTGTTAATGTGTTAGCAAACTCAGTTTTCATGGTTGAAAAGGTACCCCTTTTATTTAAAATGTGAAAATTAATTTTTGTTTAATATATAAAGCATTGTTTAAAAAAAAAATTTTTTTTTAAACAATGCTATTCTCAGTGCTACAACTGCATCAATAATTTTTAAACACTGTAACTGACCATATTGCTTGTACATTGTCTGTTAATTTTTATTTTATGGTGTGACATTTTCAGTTCTCATGCTGTGTTTCCAAGATCAGGATTCACTGTTCTCCAAGTAGCTCAACTGAACCATCAAAAAATTTTATTGTATCTTATTGTATAATCTTTCATTTTTTGAGTAGCTGAGTTTTTATTTTGTCTTGATTTGAAGAGATGGAACTATATATGCTATATTTTGTGTACTGTTCTCTGATGATTGGAAAACATTTAAACACTGCATAATGTGCAAATGGGTTTTGGGAGGAGGCTTTGCTATGCGTATCTTTCCTAATTGCTTCACGTATTATTTTTCTATGCACTCTGTCTGGTCCACTTGCTGTCTGCCTATGTATTACCTATCACGCTAATCATTTATACTATGGAAATCTAACAAATCCTTAGTGTATGCAGCTGATCCATGCACAGCTGGTGTAACAGAAGATTAAGTTGCCCATACACTAAACTGAATGATTGATAGCAAGGGTTTTCATCTAGCAAAGTGCAGTTTTGTTACATAATTACAAGAATTATATGCAGCAGTAAATCTATTCCCTGACTATAAATTGAAGGGTTGTTCTGACTGAGTTATGAAAGAAATTATGAACTAATTTGTGGAAACAACATCTGTTGTACACAGACAGGAAAAGCTCTTAGAAGAAAAGAAAGAGTTTATTTCTCTCTTTTTTTYTTGCAGCTATTTATAAGACAAAAAGAAAGAAACACAAAGTATTACAGTCAGTAGTTCYCGTACAATGCATGTTTGTGTACACAATCTCATTTGCTGGAAAACAATTTTTCTGTCTCTGTTTTTAAATAAGCCCAGGGACATAAAGCATAAGAAAAATGCATTGAATAAAATATGAGGAGAAATTATTTTCATATGTGTTTGCACATGGTTTGTTGAGTATGTGAGATCTTTGTCATTAGTGCTGCGGACATGGAATTATTATAATCCCTGAAATAAGGATACTCAATAATTACACTTTCTGAGACTAGAAGTAAAACATTTAAGACCAGTTAAACTCTAGAATTATGTCACTCCKGTTCCATGTTGTCTGATTTTGTCTAAGGTGAGTAATATGCCTGTGCTTTAAATGTCAAAAAAMCAGCCTTCCATCTACACTAGGTGACATTTACTCACTTTTGGCAAGGATAAATACATAGAGAAAAATTGGTTCCCTTACCACCTATTTACCTGGAAAGCAACTCATAGCACTTTTTACATTGTCACTTGCCTCTCTGGGATGTGCTAATATTTAGCAGAAAAAAAATGTTCAGCTATACTTTTACTTGGTTTTAGATGGTTCTTCCCAGAGATGTGACAGCACGAATCATATGACTCATGAGGAACTATGCACTGAATATGTAATGTCCTGTAGGAATATGTTCTAGGCATATKTAATGCCTAGAAAGTGGAATAATTGTAGTATGGGGTTAAGTTCTGTATAAATGTGTTTACTTACACAAAGAAGGAAGAGCAAGGATTTTTTGAGGGGGGGGGGCGGAAAGGGGAGGGTAGTCACCACTTCCAATTAGTTTAGTGGTAGATAAATTCTGTTGCACCCACAGATATTTTTGCAATCCAAATGTACTCTTTACATTTCTGTTATACCAGAAATGGCATAACATCAGGATTTAGAAAAGACTGCATGAGAGGGACAAAGAAAAGGAAAGARTCAAAGGTGGCAGCAAYTTTATRAACCCAAATGATTTTAAAAATTATSTTAGTGACTGCAGCAATAATCAAAGTACTCTCTTTTACAAGGAAGAATTGATTGATTTTTGACCTTAGGGAAAAAATAAATGGTAATGCACACACAAGGTAAAAAACAATGGGGGATATAGTTGAGCAATGTAGTAAAGATAAAGAAGTATGAAAGTGTAGATGGGAAAAGAGATAAGTCTCATTTGGTTTGTTCTATGCAATAAGGGAAGCTGTCTCTCCAGGACACAGAGTCTGGGTATGGCTGTGATTTAGAAGTGTTAATTTGATACAAATAATAATTGTGTAATTATATCTCTTTAGCATCATCTCAGCTGTTTTAAGGTTTAATTGTTAAATTTTGTGTAATTATATCTTTAGTATAATGTCAGCTGGTTTTGGCGATAGAATATAACCTGGATCATTAGTTTCATCTTGATCTTGCCTTTGCAAATTCTCCTGTCTACTGATATCTGGCTCCCATTAATTAGAGGACTAAATACCATCATTTTCATACCAGGTATACAAGCATGATCAGGTATTGTTATTACTAAYTGTAAATAAACTAAACTACAGCTTCAAAAATACATCTGCAAACAGCAACCCTTAAAAGTAAAATTATCCCTACAAATTTCAACCGGGTACAGATTCCATTGCAAGAAGTGAAGAGCTGTAGTCAATAGAAACAGGTCTATTGTGCTCSTTCACTTCTTCTCTTATCTACTTGCTGAGCTATCACTTCCGGTGAAATAATGAAAATTCCTCCTGGTGGTATTAAGTGAAAAAAGCTAGACAATAGAATGTCTGCCTCAGCAAGATTTCTTATTTCATTTTTCCTCCAATCAGCAACTGTCTTTAGAAGACCTGCTCTTAAAAGTTGTAACACAGTTTCCTGATTGCTGCTCTTTTCGGGCCACTCTTTCTTTGTTTCTTATGGCTTGTGTGAAGAAAAGTCAGATGAATACTATCAACTCAAAAGAGCTCTTCAAATTTAAAAGAATAATTTACATAAAAATATACATTGACAACAAGTAAAATAGCTGCCAACATGAAGTAAAAATGGCTGCCTAAACAAAGTAGAAATCTCTCAAGAACGTGTTTCTGGGTATAGTAATATATTACAGTATTAAAAGAATTAAAGGAATACAATATTTGGCTTTTTTTCCCCAAAATTTGTGAAGTAAGTCTGTGTGTAGAAGCTGGGAGGACAGTCTACAGTCTCTTTCTCCCTCCTTGTTTTTCCCATTATGCTGGTGTGGGGTGGGTATCTGCACAGGGGAACTGCATTCCCCRCACAAAGATATCTTTCTTAAATGGTCCATTTCTGTTATGTATAACCAGAGTTTGGCCACGATATCTTCACTCTGCTCAGCCATCCATTCAGTCTTCAGTTGCATAGCACCATGAAATTACCACCTCTGCAGGGAATCCAAAATAATTTAGCCATGATGTCTCCATTCTGCTCCACTCTTCATTTACTCTCATTAGCCTGTGCCAGGAGGGCAGATTATGTTGCCAAGGGAATCATGGAGAAATAGATTCCATACATGCCAACCATCCTAGAATTGGTAACTGCCTCTCACCTCAAGAAAGCCTCTGTAATGCCATAACTTCTGTTAGGCCCTATTTTTATTCTAATCCTTTCTCAAGCAATTCTCTCACAATGGGTCAGAACTGTGCCCAGGGCTGTTCAACTTATTCATCAATGACTTTGATGAGGGCACTGAGTGCACCCTGAGCAAGTTTGCGGATGATACCAAACTGGGTGGAGTGGCCGACACCCAAGAGGCCTGGACTGCCATTCAGAGGGACCTGGGCAGGTTGGAGAGTTGGGCAGAGAGGAACCTCATGAGGTTCAACAAGGACAAGTGCAGGGTCCTGCATATGGGGAGGAATAACCCCAGGCACCAGGACAGATTAGAGGTCAACCTGCTGGACAGCAGCTCCACAAAGAGGGACCTGTGAGTCCTGGTTGACACCAAGTTACATATGAGTCAGCAGTGTGCCCTCGTGGCCAAGAAGGMCAATGGGATCCTGGCTGCATCAGGAGGAGTGTTGCCAGCAGGTTCAAGGACATGATCCTGCCCTTGTCCTCAGCTCTGCTGAGCCCGCACCTGGAGTATTGGGTGCAGTTCCAGGCTTCCCAGTATAAAGGAGACATGGAGCTTCTAGAGAGAGTCCAGCAGAGAGCAACAAAGATTATTAAGGGACTGGAACATCTATTTGATGAAGAAACTAAGCAAGCTGTATCTGTTTAGCCTGGAGACAGCTGAAAAGGGATCTGTTCAATATGTATAAATACCTGTAATGTGAATGTAGGGAGGAAGGGGCCAAGCTCTTCTCMGTGCTGGCCAGTGATAGGATAAGGGGCAATGGGTATAAGTTGAAATACAGGAAGAATAGAAATTCMATTTCTATGTGAGGAAAAACTTCTTTGCTGTGGGGGGGCCAGAGCCCTGGCACAGGCTGCCCAGGGAGGCTGTGGAGTCTCCTTCTCTGGAGATCTTCCAAACCCACCTGGATGCCCAAACCCTGTGCCCCATGCTCTGCGTGTCCCTGCTGGAGCAGGGAGGTTGGACTAGATGATCTCTAGAGGTCCCTTCCAACCTCAACCTTTCTGTGATTCTGTGATATTTCCCTTTTAAGCCTACTGTTTTGAATCATTAGTGGAAGGACATAAAGAGGGAAAATGTTTTAATTATAGGAAGAATATTTTTAAAAGATTCAGAATAAGGAAATGAGGTTGGAGTTTCAGTCAGYAGGGTTTGTTGTTCTTTAAATAAATTTATTCTTGTTTGCACTGTTAAGGGTCCTCGGGAGCTGGCAGAATTTAATGGCACTGCTTTTGAAGGGCATAGGTGGAAATACGTAAACTCTTGTAATTTGTTAAATAAACTGTTCCAAACAGCTTTGACCTTTCAGGTGCTTCTTCATCAGAAAGCAGGTTGGTGGTCCGTAGATGATATTAGCATTTTTTACCTTATTTGCTTTCACAGGGAACTAAACTTCAGGAAGACCAGTGAAAATGAAATTCAGATCTCTTCAAAAAATTAATGGGCTTCCAATAAATGTGCTTTTTCTCCTCTGAAATACTTAAGATTTTTACAGTGAAACCAATACAAACTCATCATTATTTCCAAGTTATATTTTTCTTGAATTTAAAATGTTTGGTCTGAGTGTTTGGTCTGAGACCTTTTTTTTTTTTTTTTTTTTGAATTTTTTAGAAATTTTCTGACCACTGTTATGCTTGGCCACAGTACTTCTGACTCTACAGTTCAGTGAAACAATTCACTGAAACAACTGGTTTGGCATTCTTGACTACTACACATGATTTCAGTTTCAGGGCAGAGGAAGTTAAACCTTGTCTTCTTCGTCATGGTTTTGCTTAAGAAATTAGCCATATACTTAACAGAGAAAATTCTGAAATAAGGTTTGAAAGTAAGGAATTGCTGTACAGTGTAAAACTACATTTTTCAAACTCTTTTGAAAACTGCTTATGTTTCATTATTGCTAAAAACATTGAGTCTCGGATAATTAATTTTAAAAGTCTTGTTATTTTTAATTTGCCTTCTCAGCTCCTGAATGTTCATGCTTCCTGGTTTCAGAATCTGCAGCTTTAAGAGATTTGTAAAAATGAGAATTCAGTCTTTAAAAAATGATACAGGTAAGAACACAACCTATTCCAGATGGATGTGTGGTTGAATGTTAGGAAGAAATTAATTCAGTATTTAATCTGCAGTCAGAACTTGATTGGAAGAAAGCCCGTGTTGTTTTGTACTTTGATCTGCATTTGTCATCTAAGCAATATTTCGTAATAGTTCTACTTTTGTTCATTTAAAGGCAATATTTGAATAGAAATCAAATGAAAGTGGGGTTAGGGTTAGGGTTAGGGTTAGGGTTAGGGTTAGGGTTAGGGTTAGGGTTAGGGTTAGGATAGTGGGCTTTGGGGAGCATTTCTAATCCCTAATTTCAGTGCAACTGCGAGTTTTATATCTCTTTATTTTCTTTCTCATTCCTTTTTTTTAAACCAAAGAAAGAAAAACCCAAACCAGATTTGTTTCAGTAGCATTCTGTTTGAACTGAAAAAGAAGAGGGGGAGAATGGGAATATTCACATAGCAAACCTGTCTAAATTGGCCTGTGAAATGTGGCTGGATCACCTAGTTTATCACAAGACTCTTCTTCAATGGCAGCATGGAAAGAGATCACTGAAAGTCCTTCCTTTCACTCTCTGAATCTTTGACATGCTCCTTAGGTGTATCCTTCGGGGACGGATGGGGAAGTGGCAGTGACGAGTGTGGATATTTGCTTAATATGAGGACAGTTTTATTTCCATTCCACAGAGGGTAATGAACTGATGAACAKGCAGTTGAGAAACACTTGAGTTATCTCCAAAGTGGATTTTGAGCACTCATGTTGAGCTAAACATCTGCTAGCCCACTTCTACTACCCCTCAGTCATCTTTGAACCAAACGCATTCAAAACTATCTCCTGTTAGAACTGTTCTGCCTTTGGATATAATAATACAAATAATAATAGTAATAGTAATAGTAATAGTAATAGTAATAGTAATAGTAATAAGAATAAGAATAAGAATAAGAATAAGAATAAGAATAAGAATAAGAATAAGAATAAGAATAATAACAACAACTTCCTTTGGCAGAGAAGAAACAAAGAAACAAAAAACCCCACTTTATTTTTGGACTTTATTTTTACCTTGTGCCACATGAATTTGGATTCTGTAGGTAATGATAAACTAAAAATGGGTATTTGTATTGGTTGAACTTTAACTTCATACGTGATAATACATGAATAATTGGGAAAATGAATGGCAAATTTGATATTTATGACAGATATTCATCAATATGTAGTAAYGTTGAATAAATATTTTGGAGCATCTGTTACAACTATTTTCAGCTCATTGTAGAATGTACTATTCCACTCAAATGGAAAGTACTTGTTACATTTATATACTGTTGAGACTGTTTTCATGATGGTTATACTGTTTTTTTTAAATGCTATATGTGGATTTTAAGGTCTATTTTGCTAGTACTTGACTGTATGTTTGAACTCCAAATTTTCTTGAAAACCTTAAGTGGTGAATCCTATAAATACTTAACTTTTATTAGTTCTATTAGTTTTTATTAGCACTTAAATTTTATTAGTTTAAATAAATAAGTTTTATTTAATTCAGAAGGGCTACACTTTCTCGGACGGGATCTGCTTGTGGGATCTGTGCTTTCAGTGAGCTCTAAAGTGCATTTGAGAATTATAGGACTGAATCATTTCCTAATTTAGCATACAGAAAAACCTTGCAAGGGTTACAGTGGTGATGAAGTATAGAAGTGGCCACAGTCTCTTGTGAGGCAGCATCATGTTGAAGGGCAAAGGGAGAACTGAAATTCTGCTGAAGCAGCAAGAGAGAATTCTTCAGGGAAATGCTAGGACATTTTGATTAAACCAGTCAAAGAACAAATTTCTCTTGTTAAGGGAGGTGAGGGGAAATTGTTGACCTCGATGTTCATCCTCCTCCCTCTATTCAATTTCTTTGAGTGACTAGAACTTTTTTAAAAATTTTTATTTTATTTTCAGGCATATGTGTATGTAGCCTAATTAAAGCATCAGCTGTACACTGCATCTAGCACTAGCTTATATTCACAAAGGATGGTGGAATTTTAAACTAACAGTAGCATAATTTTTCTGTGAGCTGTTCTTCTACTTTGTGGTCTCCATCATCAGTACTTCAAGCATTCTGTTTGAAAATTATATTATTTGAAAAAAAAAAAGTTCTGTTGCAATCTGGTACATTCCTTATATTTAAAGCTTGAATTTGTACTGTCATAATAATGGGATTGCGCCAATGAAAATTGATGACAAGCACTGCGCATATGAAATGAAAAATGATTCTGCCMCAAATGTGCCTAATAGTTCATTTCCAAAGAACATTACATTCATGAAGGAAGGCAAGAAATATCTTGGTGGGTCAGAACAGTGGTATTTTTWAAAAATTTGCAAGGAAAGAATGTTTTTTTCCTCTTTTTCGACAAATAAATCTTGTCTGCTATAATCTAAGAGTAATGGGAAAAATATACAACTTTATAGCCTCTCAAATGCTCTGTTGAACCACCTCAGTATGAGAAGAAATTCAAGATGGAAGTGCGAATGGAAACACTGATAAAAATTTAATTGATAAAATAAAAATGTCACTGTCCGAATTACGAACATGTACTTGAGTTTGCCTTTTCCTCTGTTACTATTATTTTTGATTATTGTTTTTCTTTCTTCTTGGAAGCTGATACATCCTACTTCAGGAGAGGCAGTTTATTAAGCAGATGATACCTTATCTGACTCTTCAATAATCTTACACAAAACTTCTCAAAGTGCTTCATAAACATTTATTAAACTTTGCAGCCCCAAGTTTAATATGAAAATAAGTTCTTGCTGCTGTATCAAAATCATTGAAATATGACAAATACTCAATGTTTAAAAGCTCATATAGTACAAATAAAAGCTCAAATAGTACAAATGCAAATGTTACAGAAGATGAACTATAAATGAGAGCAGTAATAAGTTTATGTTGCAACTCTGTCATTATAATGTATGAGAAAATGCAATGGTTGTAAAAGAATAATTTGTGAGAGAATACTTAAACAGTGCCCCTTTTGTTTTATTACAAGTACTACAAGTTCAGCTTCATACAGATTAATGTAGAAACTGATATTCAGATAAGAATCTTTCCTGTATGTAAAACACACAACTTCAGATTAGATGCTCATCAGTCATTACTATCAAAGAGTAATTAACTTTTTTYCCTTCTTCCCTTTTTCTCTTGCCTTCCCATCTGTGTAGAAGGGTTTGGTCTTACAATTCAAACAGAGTTATGAACCTGTAAATCTTGAACTTATTTCCAGTTTAACRGGGACTGAAAGTGCCATATTGAATGACCGCTTAATTTTCTTCTAAACAGAAATTCTCCTTTGATGCCATTCCACAATTATGTAAATTATCTTTCTTTTATGTGGTTTGTGTAGTTAAAATTTCTTCTCTTTTTATTCCTTATTTGCAGTAATGAGCACTTACAGCTCAAATCTCAGGCTCTAGATCTTATCATGAAAATACTGTTTTCTGGTGCAAAACATACAATCATATATTGGAAACTTTTGGAAATTGTGTTTAATGCTAAATAAATATATCCCCACATCCCGATAATTCAAGGACAGGAGGAGTCATAGTYTTAAATATCATAGCTTCTCAAAAGCAAGTTAACAAAAAGCAGAACAGGAAAATAATCTGTATTTCTTTTAATATAGGTATATTCCAAAAATATGTAAAGCCTAGTAGAAATATTCTTGAGTGTCAAATTTCTTCATCTACATGTATGCATTCAATGTGATTGGAAAGGTAGAATTTATACTGTGGCTTTTTGTTGTGCTAAAATACTTATTTTCTTTGCTGAGAGGGAAAGATTGTGTATTTATAAAGTAGATATATATTTGTGTATGTCTCAACTTTGGGGAACAACTTGTAAAGAAGAATAATTAATTGCTAGGAGGATATACTGAGATCAGGAAATGTATCATCTACTGGATATGAAAGAAATCTATATAAGGTATTTTACACTCTCTGTCTGCTCTTGAGCATCAAGAATGTCATAATCTACTCTCCTGCATTAGTAGAATTAGTAATGAATATCTTAGTGTTTGGTGAAATACATTTTCTATTTTGGAAAAAAAAAAACAGCATAAGTAATGAGAAAAGTTTCATGCAGGCAAATCACAAGTTTAAAAGTATTTGTCACTAACATTACAAGATGTAAAGGAAGGAAAGTAGTAGCCATACAGTTACATTGCTTTAGTCATCCTCCACCATTTTAGTTTCTGTCTTGAGTCATTGTTCAGTAACTTTTTTACTCACTTGAAGTTTAAAAATGGGAATCAGCCTCCAGAAGCTGAGTGCTGTTGACTATTTTGGTGGTAACATCTCCTACATGTGGCATAACTGGGGTGGTCAGCATAGAGTCATTTCAGTCTGTTTATCTTGGTGTCTAGCTACAGGAAACCAAATATAAAGGTTGGAATATTTTAAGTAGCTATTTTTTGAAAGCCCTTGAAAGATTAAAATAAATATCTAAATGCAAAACTATGTTATGATGGGAGGAAATAATGCAGATCCCATTCCCCTCTCTACCTACCACCAACTTCTCTACTTCGTTGGAGAAAAGGTGCTGCGTGTATGCATTGGATTGGAGTCCTGTCTAGAGGCCACTGATAGTTATCAAATAAGGAAAGTTATCAAATAACCAGCCTGTCYTTTTGACATACTTAAGGAGATCACTGACTGTGTCATACAGGCAAACAGCTGGTCCCTTATTGTAGCTCCCAAACCTCCAAAGRGGGTGCTGAGTTTCCTCAGTTATCATTCCTTTAATGACAAGAGCTCTTTTCTCTTTCTCCTGTCTCTGGGCTGTTCGTGTGTTTGCGAAGGAAGGACAAGCACTGGGGCCCCCGTGGCATTAATGACGCTGCCGCCTTGCCCGGGTTCTCATGCTGTGCCTTTGGGAAGCGAATTTTGGCCGGGCGGTTCCTTAGCAACACCGATCGCAGCAAGAGCAGTGGAAATACCAGCCACATCGGAGCTTTCTAATGGGGCTTTGATTGATAGTCGTGACCGAGCCTCCGGTGAGGGGGAGACCCCTGAGTGACTGTGCCCTTTAACATTCAATTCTGTGATTTTTTCCCCTCTTTTCTCCTTTACTGCAGAGACTCTATTGAGCTTTCCTCATAAACAAGATGCCTGTGAYGGAGGCCTGTAGGGATGAGACTTCAGCAAGACGCAGAGCTCAGAGGACAAATACAAACAAATAAGAGAAGCGAAGTCTGCATTTTATCTTCTGCCACAAAATCCCCACATAATATTGTATGTTTATATAACATAGATGACATTGAGCTTTGGGACAGTAAGCTCCCCATATAAGATGCTACTGTATTCTTAAAAAGACTATTGGGGAATGACTGTTCTTGCAGGTTCAGAGATGCAGATACAGACTGCAGATGCAGAGACTCCAGACCATGGAATATGTTGATCTGAATGGTCAAGAGGATAGCTAGAGATGCACAAAGGATGAAAGCTCTCTTTTATGATGGATTTCTAAGTTTTCAGAGGCAAGTTTTGAGAACTTGACTTCTTTCCAAATAGGAGAATGCAAAATCTGCAATACATTTTTTTCAGGATAAATCAGAATATTTCTTCAGTATTTCCCTTTATTTTAAGAAAAATAATAACTTTTAAATGGAGGGAATTTGATCTTCTGATACATCAAATTTACAAATTTGACACAGTGGTGTGCTTTCCTATTTACTTATAAAACAAACTAGGAGTGAAAATAGACCTTGTTTTTCTTTTAGACTGTTTTTATTAAAGTTTCTCTGATTAGCTCTAATGATAACTATCCAGCGATAATGATGATAACTATATTGCTGATTTCAATGTAATGGAACATACAGATTTCAATTAAGATAGGGTCCCATCTCATTGCTTTCTCCTTCTTATGTAGTAGGCATTTCTTCCTTTAAATTCTCGACTAGCAAAGGATGGAAAGCAAATAGTCATGGACATTATTGGATTTGTCTAAGGTTTTATAGCAGGTCAGCTATTGAATAGACAAGATATTCTGAGTCATGGTACAGATTTCTATTGCACCAGACCACACATTTCTGGCAGATGTGTCTGCAAGCCTGTTGGAAAGTTACATAATGCACAAATCCTTTCAAATGGAGCAATCATGTTTTCTTTTTAAATCATTATTTCAAAGGAGTTGGATGATGTGCAATCATATGGATGATTCTTCTGGAGTTGTTAATACACTAAGTAACTGTTGTGATAACCTGTGCTACATGTTGTCACTCCATCATGCAGCGCTGGAAATAATAAAAAACTGAATTTCTAGGGAAAAAAAAAGCTAAATCAACACAGCTGTTCATCCTTTTCCTTGAAATGCAGTTGAACTGCTCTTTCATCAGAGTGGTTATTGTGTCAAGTTTAAAAATAAAGCCAAAATTTCATTCCTCCCCTTCCAGAAAGGCCTTTTTTCATTTTTTCTTTCTTTATTCATGTTCCCACTTTCTCATACATTAGCTTGTTTATTTTTTTCTAAGTGTTGGTATGTAGTGTAACCAGAGTTTTGTGTCCTAATAAATGAGACCAGGGAGAAAAAGCTAAGGTTTTTAATGTTATACTGTTGTTTTATGAATGTTATGCTGCTGTATAATTTAACCTGATGGTCTCAGACGTTCTCCCGAGTGCCAGCATTAAAAGCCATTATAATTTGCAATCATGTCAATGGTGTATTTCTCTAGAAAATATTAATGTTTAAAATTCTTCTAATGAGGGCTTAATGAGTGARCAGCAATAAAGTGTGCAATGAAAACACTGTGCCAGACTGTTTTTGTTGTTGTAAAATAAGTTCTGTTGAAAATACAATAAGGTTCACCGTAGAAAAAATGCATATATTTTGGTAGGTAGGTGAGGACTGTCTTTACCTCTGCTGAAATCAGGCTTAGCAAATAGTAGATATTACAGCTCATAAGAAGAATAAGAAATGGGGAAAATGCCAATATTAATTTTGTCTGTATGTAGCAGCTCAAGTAGAGCTTTCAAGTGTGTTGCCTATAGCTACTCTTCCATTAGCTTTTGTGGAATGGTTGATGCTTATCAATTCAAAAGACCAAGCCACGTCTTTTTCAATCTTTCACGTTTTGTGTGCCAGTAACATYTAAAAGGAACTACAACAGATAGGAAAGGCTTCTGTAAGTAATTAGAAACAAAAGTTGTAGGGAAAAATGTGGGCCTGGTGTTTAAYGGGACAATGGACATAGCAAATATCTCCTTATTAACCTACTGATAGGTGGGACRCAGGGCCTTGCCACTTACGGGAAGTCCAGCAAAGTACAAAGAAAAACATTTTTGTCCACAAGCTGGTCAAGCACTGGAACAGGCTGCTGGGAGAGGCTGTGAAGCTCTCATTTTTGCTGATGTTCAGAACCTGCCTGGTTGAGACCTTGAGCAGCCTGATGCAAGTTCACGTTCCATGGAATAGAACATTGAACCAGGTAACTTCTAGAGTCCTTTCCAGACTAAATTAGTCTACGATTCTGTAAATTTAATAACTTACTCTATAACACTTGACATTTGAAAAAGATTTGTAGTAGAATCTAGGGTATAGCACCAGGATTTCTAAGTTCTCTGAATTGGCCACTGAGTGATTTGGTGCTGCTTTTGTCAAGCTAGTTTGTACCTTTTCTTACCAGTTTATAAAATATTTTGCAAATTATGCTTACTCAGAGGTAAGCATATTTTGAGTTTGCAAATTCATGAGAGTTTGCAAATTCAGAGGTTTGTAAATTCATGCTTACTCTGAAATTTAGTTAACATTTGTTAATACTTTGAAAACCTCTAGGGAAATAAGTTATGTTAATTCCCTGTTTTCTTTAAAAACTCTTTTTGTATATTATAGTGTTCTCTTGTTTGACTAGTTTAATAATATAATGTTGATTATCTCCTTTGAGGACAGAAAATCTCTTGTTTGGTTCAGATGTGTGTTATTAACAAAAACTGCCCTTGGTTTGCACTGCAGAAGATGGAGAAGGACATGGGTGTTGGTTTTAGGTGCTGTTGCATGATGAATTCTGGTACTGGGGCAATTAGGATTTTTTTTGCCATTGCAATTTTAAATCACACATATGAAAAAAAATAGAAAGGAGAACCATGAGTTCATGTTGGACAAACTCTGGAGTGAGTTAATTTTATTTACTTCGGCTGTGTTTTACCAGGACATCATGCTCTTCAAGTTTAAGTCTTATTTTTTTTGTTTGTTTGTTTAAATACCACATTGTTTAACAAAACAGAGGGGTAAGTGTGCATTTGAAGTTTAGTAGGGTGCTTGGCCTTAATGTGAACCAAAAATAGTTGTTTAAAAAGTAATGGCACCTCATCTGCAATTTATATTTTCACTGACAGCACTTGTCCAGATGGCACATAAGTGTAGGTGTAATTGCTATTGCACACTCCATTACTGTAAAAGCAGCAAATAGGCAGAGCAGTCCTACACACAGTGCCCATGATTTTCATGAAAAAAAGATGCATATAGCAGATGATAACTTGAAAGAGCTATAAAGACCACCTGGTGCAAGATGAGTTCGGATACAGCAAAGATCTCCTCACAACTATTGAAGTGAGAATATTGACAAATAGGAAAGCACTCTAAAAATAGACCCAGAGAGTCTGATCTATGAAGGTAAACTAATAGGACAAGGTCATAGCCACACTGTCTGGCTAAATGACAACAGTGGGCCAAATCAAAGTCAGTGGTACTAGCTGCACGAAGTATTCATAAATGTGAAAAAGTGGGCTGCAATGGGTGCATAAGGGAAGGGGAAAATATAAGTACTTGTAAATTTTGGAGCACTGCAAAACTGAGGATAAAAGTAATTAACTGGATAAACATAAGTATAGTAAACATTGTAGTTATGATAGAAGATAGAAAATGGAAGCTAAATTAAATTTGCTGRACTTCTTAGCAAGGCTGTTCATTACAGATGTAAGAGAAATTGTGGCTTCCTTGCAACCTCAACCCTTTGCAACCCTAACATATACAAGAAGGGAGAAATTAATCTCATCTAACCTGGATATGAAAAGCATATGTGTTTACATCTCTTCCCTTTGTACTCCATGGAAACAAATAGTCATGTTTATGGTGCAATTCRTTTCTGTTTTCAGATGTTAAGGGCTGATGAAATGCATCCAAGATTCTGTTGTCTGTTGACTACAGCTCCACAGACTAAAGAGGAAGCTGGGGTGACTTGTTCAGATGCAGACATCTGTATTTCTTTAGATGAATTCTGTATGAGTCATAGTCTTATGGCAGTAAAAATCAGAAATTTATTTCAGGACTCCTGATTAATTTTGACAGTCTGCCCTAACTAGAGACTGACCTCCAGTACAATTTTGAAAATGTTACAGAACTGAGTGTTTATGGCTTTGCTATATCATATTTCATGTTAGTGATGCATTTAAATAATTTTGTCTGGCCAGGCTATATATATATCTAGTCACTTACGCAGATTAATTAGGAGACTGGAGGTCTGCACATTCAGAAAGAATAGCACTTTCCTACTCTATACTTACAAGAAATGGGATTTTAATCAAGAAATTTTCTCCTTTATGCCTGTTTGTGGCCCAGGGAGATGAAGCACTAATCATGCTTACAATTACAGTGTATTGAGCATAAATAATGTAAAAAAAAAAAAAAAGATTTGAAATGATAATTCATTAATTCTGTAGTCACACTGAGAAGCATTTTCTCCTCCCACCATGCGATTTTAAGAGAGAGTGGATGAAAGACCTGCTCTGTCTCGATCTGACTGGCTAGATCTGCAAATAGAATTTTATTCTTGCTCTAAGTATGTGTATATAATGTATATACTTCCATTGTTTACATTTAATTTAAGATCTATCCTTGCATTTTATTTCTAAAGTCATATCATTAATTTTTTTTAAGGTGGGCTTTATTCCATCAAAAAAGTCACTAAAAATAGCTAGAGAAAACTACTTATTCCCAACCAATGAAAAACATTGGGGAGGTATTTTACTATATTTTCACTGTATCTGAGGTCAAAAAAACATTAGACCTTTTAACCTTATTTCCTCCAAACTGTAGGCTATTCAATTTGTAACAAATAGACAATGTCAACTCAAAGAAATTATTTTACATTTTGAAACATTAATCTTCTGAGTATCTCAGATAAAAAGCCAGAGCTACCTAGCTATCACCAGTGGTTTAATAAGAGAAACATAGATAAACCTTGTAGGCAAGTTATGCTTTTATTACTAAGGAAAGCAAGAAAAAAGAAAGCCTATATCAAGCCATTTAGAGAAAAAAAGATCCTGGAATGCTCACCTCCTGTTTTGGTGACCTATTTGGGAGCAAAATAAGCTGTGTAGAAAAATGAGTATCCTTTTTTTGTGCAACACTAGTTTAACTCACTCATACCCTGTTCTAATCCATGATAATTGAAAAGACATCTTCCAACATATTAGTTAAAGCATCTGTTTTTAAAGTAAATCCAATATTCCTGCGTACTGACATAATAGCAGCTGTATGGATTCCAACCTTAGTTACATCTCATATGTGGTGATTGTTCATGGAGTAGAAGAAAAAGGGCTTGACATAAATAAACTTATTTAGTAAATCAGTAGCAATCTTGAACTGAAAGTACATCAGGATCATCTTGCTTAACAGGAAGTCAGGGACCTAATATTGAACTTAAAGGGGCTGAGAAAGATTTCAGGTTTCAAGTGAAATATGCTTCCTTTTGGTGTGTTGATTGGAAATACTGTATTTTATTAACTGTGAAAGTAGAATGAATCTTACTCCAATTTCTTACTCAGTCTTCCTCTTCCTTCCTTCCTTCCTTCCTTCCTTCCATAAAAGAGGAGTGTGTTTGTTCTTTTCATTATTGCCTTTCTTGAGCATAATCATTTCCACATCTTTCTTTTGGGTTTGGATATTAAATGCTTCATGTGAATTAATCGTCACTGAAATGCTTGGAATGCCTTTGGGATTGCCAATTAAAAATTTAAATGATCTGCAAAAAGTATGAGTTATAAGGTGACTGAAAGGAAATATCTGGATGCTTTCTTAATTATAAAAAGTTTGGACTATTATAATCAATTTTATTCTGTTTTGTATATGTTTTTCAGTTACATTCTGTTTGTTTCCAAAGGGTTATTTTGTGTAAGTCATATCATATATGGAGMTGCATAAAACAATTACTAAAGCTATACTGCTACCAAATCTCCATACTTAATTGAAGGATGGAACTTGAAGGAAGGATGGTAGGACATAGAAGAAGATGATGCAATGTCTTTAGGCTCAGCTTACCACCCTAGCACCGATTCTGAAAATAACATTCAATTTATTAGTAAAGTGCACCAGCTTTACCACCAGTGATAAGGCCAATGAACTTTGCTATTGTCAATCTGTATAAGCTGAAAAACTCATTTAAGAAGTACACGTTCTCTGCTGATTCCCTCAGCGGGCTACACATTTTGAGCAATACATCATTGGATCAACAATACTTCAGTTTCAAGGTGCTGAAACTCAATTTGTTTGCAATGCCATGAAGTCAAGTATAGTGTTGTACTGTGCAGCCCAGTGGTATAAAAAATAACTGAAAAGACTGTGGGAGAAGCTACATGAGATTGTGACATGTGCATGGCACGTTCAGCCACATATACCTAAACTGAAAATAAATAAAAATTAATCAATATGAAAAATTAATTAATATGCAATTCTCAGGGTCCATAGTCAGTCCATCTACACTCTTTACAGTTCACATGCCACTGTGAACCCATGGAATTACTGAGTAGGAAGCCTGGCCAAAATAGTGAGCTGTTCCTCAGGTTTGTTTGATAATTTTGAGAATAATACAACTTACTTTCCTCAGCCTAAGTTGAGCATCATTCAACTTGATTCAATGACAATTATTTTAGAGGAGTATCACCATCTTTCTCTGGAAATGTTATAAGAGGAATCTGGAACGTGAAGAGAAGATAGAGGTTATCTGGTAGGATAAAGGGATGGGGGTACACTGGGGATGGCTTCTGTATCCCATGGAACAAATGAAAACTTCAGGAAATGAGAGAATGCCCTGGTCTCAGCTACTCTCCCATCCTCTTCCTTTCAGTCTTTCCTCTGCAGTCTTCTAACTGCTCACACAAACTATGCTTGCTCTGCCATTACTGCAAAATTGCATTTCACCTGCATTGCTAAGAAACTTCTGAAACAGCTCAACCTTTTCAGTCTCTTAAGTGTTGTGTTAGGAGTAAATAGGTGTAACAAAGCATACTGCTGGGAGTGTTGCTGCCTGTCTCCTAGACACTGAATCATCCTGTTTCATGACCTTGCTTACTGTGAATCTTCAGTGGAAGCATCATATATTGACCAACAAATGACCATATCTAGGTTATCATCTTGCAGAACATCTGCATCTTTAAATTGTTGATTGAAAACTATTGAAAGCAGAACTTTTGTGAGAGAATAACTTAGAATAGGACATTTACTCTATAGTTTCCTTTTGTTCTGTGAAATGTAGAAATCAGTTCTTCTGTTTAGCTTTTCTTTAACAGGTAGCATAAGGCTTTTCTCAACAAAATATACTTTCAGTAGTACAGGCTTTTTGCAGCAAAACATGCTAAAATCATCAAGCTACCCTTCTGACTAGGCAAAAAGCATGGAAGAGATGACATTTATTACCTGAGTATCTTCCACGATGCTCTCTTAATGTAATGCATAGAAGACATCTGTATCTGAAATTTGTTCTTTGTTTATATTTAATTGCAGTATTTTAGACTTTACAGATTGCTAAGAAATGATATTATTTTTTCTGTCATATAACTAAAATGAATCTGTAATTAGGAWTATTATGATAGAAAGTATCTGAAAAATTCATATTGTTGTGTCAAGATGACTTGCAACATGAAAACAACAAAGTATAAGCCAGGAATGCAGTCAAATGGCAAATACAATGCATCTAGGTAACGTGAAGACTAATGGAAGAAGGGTACGCTTGTATCCACTAACAGGGAATCGTATCTTTCTTATGTACATTCTTAAATAAATCCTGTTACAAGCTATTTGGTGTCATGAAGGGCACATGTATGTGATATTATTGCAAAAATAAGTTTGCAAAAATAAGTTTCTTCCAGTTTGAGCCCTAGTAGAACAACTGCATCAGGAAAAGCTGTCTCAGAAATTGCCTAAGGATAAAAAGAGCTCTGGCCTGAGCAGATTTTTGAGATGACAAGTCCTATATGTTCTATAATGAACTCCCCCAAAAGAAAGCTTTTAAATTCAAGTAGCTGAATTTATGGATTTTTTTTTTTTTTGAGCATATGGGGAATGAATAAAGAAAAAACCAAAAATTTATAGGTGAAACATGTCTATAAATAACTTCTCCTCATGTAGAACATTCTTGCAACTGCACCATTGCATCCTAGTGCAACGTTCAGTGCAAAATATCGGCTGCTTTCTTGATTGCAGCAGCTTGTTTCTTCCTTTGCCTGCCCCATGCTAGATGAGGCTTCTTTTCCCCACTTACTCTTTGCTCTCTGAAATACAGGTAGTCGTCTGCATTCTCCCCGTCCCATCGCTCTTTTTACTGAAATAACAAATGACCTGAAGGAAAAATAAATTAGATCCTGTGTACTCTGTGAGYGAGTGAGTTGAGATGGACTGCAGCAACTTCCCTGAGAGCAGAGAGGTGTTCAGAGAGCTGACCTCCAGCTTTCTGAAGGACAGTCTTGGAAACTGSAAGAGCAAGGAAGAGGTATATCTTGACTTCCTCTGAACATGTGAGACAGTAGTGAGTACTAGGACAGCCTGCTAGAAATAGAGCAAAGAAAGAGAGGGAACAATGAACCCCTGAAGAGGATTATGCAATGTTAGGAACACATTTAAYTATTTTATAACAGTTTCAGTTCATGAAAACACATACTTTTCTTCTTGATTAAATAAATGGAAGTTGTTAATAACTCTTATTAAGAAAGCTGAGTTSTAGTGAAGACGACACGGAACACCATTCTTCAAGTTTTGGTTAATCAAAGGRTGTTTTGGCAAACTTGAGGAGGCCCTTAAATGTTAGGAAGCTCTGGAGCACTGGAGCAAATAATTGTCACTAGAAATGTCAAGTGGACTCTGACAAAAACTGTTACCAGTGCCAACAGACAGTGAACTTCTCTGGCAGGGAGACAGTATTCCTGTAGTAAGTCTACAGTTCCCCAGATGACCTGTTTTCATAGTGTACTGCAAACTGCCTTTAAATGAGGTTATATGCCCACAGCTGTTGGAGCCTGTCTTTAATTTCATAATCTTGTATCTGTCAGGACAGACTCAGAAGAGCTACTCTGATATTAAATGAGCTTTGTTTAAGTACCCATGTCTAATTGCAGATCATTCACTGCAGGATTTCCTTAGGAGCATACCAATAAAAGACTTTCAAAATACATGCACAAAGTCTAGGAATAGAAATGGCTTAGAACTGTGAAGCTACCCTGTAGCACTGGGACATAAGGTATMATCCGTTTGCAGTTATGTCACTGGCTTCCAGAGCACCAAAATGTCCCACTTGACTGGTCTGTGTTATGGGAAGGGAGGGAGGTATTCAACTTCTCACAGGAGACTGAAATTCATGTTTTTTGGAAGAGAAAGCAGAGTTTTTGATAACGATGACTTTGTTAATTAGCAAAAGCAAAGCAAAGCTAGCTCCTTGACAGGCAAAGGCCTAAYATTTAATGAATGAAGAATATACCCTGAAAGCTTTAGAAAGGGAAAAGTTTCAAACTGAGCTACAGACAGGGATTGTCTAGGGTAAAGGATTGAGTGGGTTCAGTTCTTTCAGAACATAACATGACAGTTAAATTGAATAAACTTGGCTACTATCTTCCACTGAAGGGGCGATATTTGAAACAAATCAATTGGGAAATATGGTAGCAGTGGATTGCTCTTCAGCTCATTATTCTTATGGCCAAGTGACATGAGTTAGTTAGAGATTTAAAAGAAGTAAGAGGCTGAAGCTGGACCTCCTTTTTTTCTTTTAGTAAAATGAACTCTAAAGCCTTTTACTTAAAGACTAAATAAAAGTAAATTATAATAGCAAAGTAAGTGTAGTGATATTTGAAGGAGAGAGCTTTATACTCAATCTCTTTGAATATGAGTTCTTCCACTGTTATATTTCAGAACTAGTCTCAGAGAACTGCTGATAGAAACTTGTAAGGTCATGACTGACTTGATGGTGTAATTATAAATTCCTGTTGACCATTAAACACATTGCTATTCTTCTCATTTCTGCTTGGTCATTAAGGAACCTGAAGAACGTCACTTGGTGTCAGAAGTGTGGAGCGAGAATGAATTTAAGAAGACTTCAGAAAAGGTCACAGAAAATAAAGGGTAACAAAAACAAAAGAGGAACTGAAGCAGCTCAAGGTTTCTTATACAGGTTTTGTGAGTAGAGTTCTTATGTTTATTTTTTAAAGACTCAAAACTTTATCATATATTTCAGGCAACTTGAGAGAAAACACATGTTATTGGCACTGGGATTGTACAATAATGGAATATTGCTTAAGAGATGCTTCAGATCTGTAAATACAGAGTAGATTTTTGAGGTATCAGTTGAAAAGAAGGGTAATTTCAATCACGTGGCTAGACCTTGAATTGTAGAAAGAAATTTGGCAGGCATAGACTCTTATGCTTTCCATTTCTAAAATAGAAAAGATCAGCTTATTTACCTGTTTTGTTTTTTTGGTAGGACAGTTCTGTTGGTGTTGGCCAGTACTGGCTTTTCATCCTTCCACCTTTTACCTGTCCTAGTAGCATTTTGTCCCCATCATTTTGCCCACTTAATTACTATCTTCTTGTCTATCTTCAAGATAAACTCTTGTTTATTTTTCTTCCTTCTTCAATTCCCATAAGTTCTCAGTACTTAGCTTGTTTTACTACTTTCCAGTATTTGTTATAAATTTTCTCTACTCCTTTTCAGTTCCTCAGACAATTTATTGTCTCTATGTCTACATTAGATGACTTCCTAAATTCTATTGTCATGATACCACGAGAAGGCTTGCTGGAAAAAGAGAAAAGTAGTTTGGGGACRCAGTATGCATATTGTAGTTTTGAAGCACTCTAAGTACGTAATTCTAGCAAGTTTCTACAAAGTAATCTGTATAAAATAGCAGCTTTTGTACATGTAACTTGAGCAGCAGAAGATTCATCTTTGACCCAAAAATGTATCTCTGTTAAATGGTAGGTCCAGCTTCCAAAGCTTTTCAAATAAACAGTGGTCAGTGGTTAGTTTAATCGAGTTAAAACGAAGTATTTGACAAAATTTATAAAGAACTTTGGAAATTATTCAGTGTATTTTTTTCAGAATCCTTCAAATTCTGTCCTTATAGGGAGATGGTAAAGATTCCTCTTTATTATAGTACAAGTTGGTTCCTTTTTGTAAGTAAGTTAATATTTCTTTGTTATAGCAAGTGCTATTTCTTCCACCTAACTGGTTAGGAAATAACTCTTTGCTTCAGTGAGGTGTGAACTTGTCCTCCATCCCTCACCGAAGAATTGTTTTTCCTATGAACCTTACATCTTACAGCATTCTGTACACTAAAAACATACACGATACAAGCATCTAAATACTATAGCTGTATGTAGCTTATAGCTGAGTCCTAACTTAGAGAATACATTTGGGGTAACCACAGGCTTGATATGACTGCCATCATTTCCCTACAGGCAACACACAACCTATTCCCAAACTTTTAAGAAAAATCTATGTTGTGTGCTGTGTTATTAAATTGTACTAAGTTAAAACTTACCATTTTCAAGTTTATCTAGTAAAACAGGTTGTTATCTATTTTTCTGCGTATTAAAATAAGATCAAGTTAAGTGATAAGTTAATTATTTGAAAATTGGCATTTTTTTTTACCAGATCAGCTAATAGTGGAATTGGATAAAGACCTAGTTAATTAATGGTCAGGAATGATTTAAAGCTGTTCATTCTGGTATTGGCTTTCTTGTCACACATACTTTAATATATTCACATATTAAGGACAACTATGTGTGTTGAAAGTGAAAGCAATTCACTGCAGGAAACAGTACAGTAATACTGTGCCATGTTATCGTGCTCATATGCCTAGCATATAGGCCGCTTGCTTTAACAGGAAATGTGTGGATTTTTTAATTTTTTAACTAGTGACCTTTTCTGCCAGGACATGTGCTAAATGGCAGGCAGTTATGCATCAGAAAACAACTATGCCTCTTGGTGCCCCTGTTTTTGTGTTCAGGAGGCCTTCAGTTTTCCCTGGCATTTAATCTGAACTGTGCACTGAAAAGAAATCAGCTTTTTAGAAAGAAAAAAAAAACACTTTAAAACTTTAGAAGTGGTTCTCTATTTGAGTGACAGTGGTTTAAAGTGGTTTAAAAAACACTGTCACTTWAAAAAAAACAATATTTTTGACTTCTTACCTGAAAAAAAATGACATTGAGTGAGCTATTTTTTTATGTTGAGAGAGCATTATTTTATGTTGTACGATGTTTTAGAGAAGTCTCTATATAATTTTATCAAGTATATTACTAAATGCTAGAAAAATTATTGGTGTTGATTATACCAAATTTTAGAACATATTTAGCAACATTTGGTAAATTATTTGGCAGGTTTTTCAAAAGTACATATAAAAGTAGACACTAAACCTGCATTAAAAATGAGCAGGAATTGGGCAATTATTTGTCTTTTTCCCTCCTAACAGCCAGTAGACTAAATTATTGAATTTTTATTCTTGTATTTGGCATGAGTCTGTTTAATTATTATTTGTTTCCTATGTGCTACTGGTTATTTAAATTCATCCTTGTAAAAATGTGGAAATACATGCTCCACTAGTTATAGAGGTAGAGAGATAGCATTACCTTTGGCAAATTTGATCACTGCTTACTTAGCAAGTGTTAACAAAAATAATGAAGATAAATTAGATTCATCACTTGCAGTAAGTGCAAAATCTTAAACAAATAACAAATTTTAAACATTCTTAACAAAAACTTAAATATTTGTTTTAGAACCTTCTCTACTCTTATTCAAAGCAGTTAAGTATGCTTTTGTTAATTCTTGTATCAGGTTTTGAAATAAGAATTTGCAGTTAGAAAATTCTTCTTGGCATCATCTAAATGCCTCACTACCATTATCTAAGCATTTTGTATCAGAAAATGAATGTACCGTCAAATGCTGATTACTGCTGTGCAGAAATCATAGCATGTGCATACACGTTGTGAAGGGATCTGTCCTTTGTGCTGAACCACTGCGAGCTGCTATTTAAATCTGTGGCTTTCTTTACAGTGAAAGAACTTGCYTACTGCAGTTTCCAGTTTTGAACTCGCTTATTGATGATAAGTGAGTTTTTTGAAAGATTGTTTGTTTTTAAGGGAAGAAAAAAGGGGAGGAGATTGTCTAGAAGGACTTCTATATTTTCCTTTCAGGAGCTAAAAAAATGCTACATATTTCTTTGTAAGGAGAAAAAAATACTGTGATTTTGTGTTGTGGTTCCACTACATGGAACTGACTAATATGCCATAGTGTAATTCTAGAGATGTTTTTAGATACTTTATATTTCCAAATTATAATAAATCCAAGGCTACATCTGAAACTCTCAGTAGGAATTTCCATTTTTTGGCATGTGTGATATTAATTTTGTTTGCTCTTTTGATTTACCTTTGGATTTGGGCTTGTTATCAGCCTAGCAGAGTCAGAAATCCCATGTTGTAAAACCCTAGGTTTTACAGATGAGCAGCTAAAGCAATAAAGGGTATTTCATTTTTTTCAAGGATCTATTTTGATAAGTCTTGATTTTGTATGTGCTAGATTTTCAGAACTTAAAAAAGAAACAGACTAAGTCACGTAAGTATGTGTGTTAAGTATTCTGTTTGAACAGTATTCTGTTTCAGTATTTTGCCAATGAGAATGTCATTTATGCAATAGCACAAATTTACCAGCTGTTAAAAGTAGCGTGGTTTCCTTAGGGCCCTATTTTTTTTTTTTTTTTTTTTTAACCATGTAATTTATTGGTCCTGGCAAGTATTTCTACTTCTTTTTTTTGTGAATTAGATTACAGAACTAAAAAAAAGATAGTATCAGAGCTGGTTGGGAAACTAACTTTTGAAGAAAAAACAACCGAGCAAAACCTTGTTTTTCCAAAAAGAAAAAAAAGCATTTATTTTTATTTTCTGAATATTTTTATTTTTTACTTTTTCTATGTGTTGATCAAATAAACATTTTTTGGGTGTTAAAGAGGAAAAGATATTGTGAAAACAACAGCAAAAATATCTGCTGATGAAGCACCCCAGTAAAAGCTTTTTCATTTAGTTCTGAATTAATGCAGTTGCTTTCCCTTTTGTTCCTTTGAAGTAAGGCACTTGTGTATTCAAACAAGTACTTTGCAAGATACAGTAACATCTTCAGTAATCTGTATACCTATCTGTTAATGTATAGGGTGATGTAATATGTTTTCGATGTATAGTACAATCTTTTCAATTGGGAGACATGAAGGAAAAGCAGAAGATGGGCTCTTTTCACATATTTATTTGCATAAAGACCATTAACATTCTGTTCAGTCACTAATCATTGAAACTACTTCCCAAAGACCAAAAGAATCAGATGCCCTTTTATTTTGCTTCTTGTAGAAGAGCTAAATCAAAGCAATACTATAGTGTACAATGAATGTCCAGATAGTTTTTGAAAAGTCTTTGTAAGAAATTCAGAGCAGATAATGAAGTTCAAGAATTTATCTTCATTTCTCATTATGATCTCTCTGTAAGTGCACAGTGATCTAGTGTATGTGCACATGCATTATTTGGAATGTCCCAAACACTGATCATCAATATGATGATCAATATGATGCTTACCCAACTATTCTGTTTAGAGGAATATCCAATGATCAGAGTGAGAATATAGGTGAAGGTATACCATACCTAGTTCTCAAAATACTGAACATATAAAAGAGTCTACATATCTTCAGAAAAGCTCTGTTAGTTTTAGCACATAGTGTGTTACATGTGCTCCAGCCATTGAAGATATTGAGTTTCTCTACATTTTTTTTTCCCATCTGGTAAGAATAAAAAAGAACATTTGGAGTCATTTAGTTAGTGTGAGCTCATATAAAAGTGTGGTTACATGGTTACCTAACAAAATGGTTTTGGTCAGGTGATACAAATTTATGTATGTATAACTTGAAATCTACGTATTTACAGATTCACAGATTCACAGATTCACAGATTCACAGAATATTTAAGGTTGGAAGGGACCTCTACAGATCATCTAGTCCAACCTTCCTGCTCAAGCAGGCACACCTACAGCATGTGGCACAGGGCGGCATCCAGGCGGGTTTTGA
>NW_020455071.1:1487461-1566512 GCF_003342845.1 Nothoprocta perdicaria
GCTATGAGGTTCGTCAGACATGACTTCCCCTTGGTGAATCCATGCTGACTGCTCCTCAGCAGCTTCAATATTTCAAATGTACTTACGTACTTATATACCTCCCCCATTGTTGCTAGAATTTAGAACAAAAAAAAAAAAAAAAAAAAAAAGAGAGAGAATTTAGAACTTCAAAAGGATTTTAATCGAAATTGGTTATGCTTCAAAGGGTTCCGTTAATTTGTTGATTTTGCAAATACTTTATATCACGCATCCATCATGTATACAGCTTAGTCCATCTTGATTGTTTGTTTGAAGGAAATCTGAGTGTTTTAAATGCCATTATTTCCATTGGTGAAATAAAATGTCAGGGTTTTCTTTTCARTTTTCAGCTATGTGCGACATTACTCATTCCACTGTGATCAGTAGTTTTATACTACAAAAAAATTGCAGTAAATCGCCTTTCTTATGCCTGGTGAAAATTTCACGAATTTCCATCTATTGGTTGTACTGTATTCTTACAGCAGTGATGATTAAGTGGCATCAGAATTGATCAAGAACACGCCTTTTCTCTACTAGAATTACTAAAAATTCTACTAATTTACATTTAGGTAGATAGCCAACTAGGAATATGTATATATTTATGTCGTATTTGTGTTGGTATGTGTGTTATATTTATACTCTGCACAGCAGAATAACAGAATCTGAAACTTTTAAAATTATTTATTTTTTTTTTTTTTTTCCCCTGTTTTAAACATCTCCAGCTACAGGAAGATCTCTCATTCTTCTTCATGTGTTCAGAACCAGAGAATCACAGAATGGTTGAGGTTGGAAGAGACCTCTAGAGATCATCTAGTCCAACCCCCCTGCTCCAGCAGGGACACCCAGAGCACAGGGCACAGGGCGGCATCCACGTGGGTTTGGAAGATCTCCAGAGAAAGAGATGCCACAGTCTCCCTGGGCAGCCTGTGCCAGGGCTCTGTCATTCACAGTGAAGAGGTTCTTCCTCACGTGGAGATGGAACTGCCTGTGTTGCAACTAGTACCCATTACCTCTCCTATCACTGGCCAGCACCGAGGAGAGTTTGGTCCCATCTTCCCTACATTCTACCCTCAGGTCCTTATACCTTATACTTATTATTAGACTTGTTCAGTTTATATCACAGTGGAATCTCAGGTGTATCAAGCAACGGATATTATAAATAAGCGGCCTAACTTGGTCTCCCGACTATATTACATGTGCATTGAGAGATGCTAAGATGTCTCTTTACTTACAGTCCTTGAATTACTATACCATTTGTTCTCAGTTGATGTATGGATTGTGAAAAGATGCATGAAACTGGTGCTGCTGCTTTTAAATGATTTTAATTCCAGGACAGTGGATTAGGTTGCTCAATTAACTACAGAAAAATAGCCACGAGAAGAGACACTTGGTTCAGCAGAACAAATTATRCTTAGTTACTTTGGACAGTGAACCAAATGGAATATTATTTCAGTAAGTATGCTCCATGTAGGTCTTAGTGTTGAATAGTTCTTTTTGCCCTTTTCTGTCTCCCAAATCATGCAACTTTGTTCACAGCTTTTTCTTTTATTTGTTTTTCTCCCTAAGAAAACCTAGGGCAATATGACATAGGCAAAACCTGTGGTTCATTATAGGTAGGAAAATGTGAAAAGGAAGTGGTAGTGCTCTTAGCAATACAATACATTGGGTCAAGCATTTCCAGAACTTAGGCTGCTGTGGAAAACTTCCTTTAAAGGGAAATTTGGAGGGAAGTATTGGCAGCAATTTCTTGTCTTCCAGAAAAAGATTCATGGAGCTACTGTGTAATTTAGAGCTACTAGTTGTAGTTCTGTTAAAACTTACCATGTGCAATGTAAACTAGATGTAAAACAAACAGAATGTTTTGACTTCTATTCCATTATTTGACTTCTAATCAAAAAATCCAGMAAAATTTAATAGTATGACTTTATCAATATGAATGAGCCTTTGGGCAAGTGTTATAGCCTTAAAATTTATGTCTGTGGTCCTATGCTTTTAGCCAATCAATAAAGTGGAGGRGTTTTTTTCTGTTTGTTTCTTTTTTCTTTTCCTGAACATTTGCTGAATTCATATGTTCACATTAGCTTTCATATTAGATTTCACATTAGCTTTCACATAGACTTGGCAATATAAAAAAATACACTGATTTTTTTTCAAGCTTTTAGAGTAAAGGAGCTTTAGGTGTCCTAAGTAAACGGCTTAAATGCCATTGAATTTAAAGATGGCTTTACAATTTTAAAGTAGTTTAGTGTTTTTTAAATTGTGCCTTTATTTCATTGTGAGGTTTATTTGTCTAACTGGAAATGACAGATTCAAGCCATTCCTCAATAGTGTTCAGCTTATCTCTCTGCTCTTAATATGATTTTTGTGTCTATAAATGGTGATATCTCACGGCAAAGTTTGCTGGCTCTTAATCATTGTTATAGTTTTGTTGAAGATGAACACAATTTAACAGAGTCTTATAGACAACAAGATACATGCATATATTTATCAGACCAAGTTCATTTTTCCACCCTCTTTCCCCCCCAACTCACGTCTTTTTTTTTTTTTTTTTTTAACTTTTTTTTTTAATCTAAATTTTGTAGGGGGAGAAGAATCATGAGGGGGAAAGGTAAGTGGGAAAAACAGAAAAACTTGCAATAAGATTGTTTCAAATATGTATCTGTTCAGTGTCAACGAGCAGATAATGCCATATCTGCTCATCCTTAGCCTTCTTCTTTATTGTGCTTTAAGTTGTCTTTGCTTTTGATTTCTCAGACAGCTGACCCTGGCCTAACCTTGTCAGCTTTAGTTCAGAGGGACTCTCACAAAAGTCAGGTCTCTGATCTGACAAATTGATTGTCTGCAAGAAACAGTTTAACAGGAAAAGGATCTGCCTAACAAGTGTTAAAGCCCTTTTCTTCAGAGCTCACAGCTGTGGCTGTGTGGGGAGAATTAATCTTACTGAGGAAGAAAACTCTCTACAGTAGTGAGGGCTGATTATAAAGGGAAACAACAAAAGCCTCACAGCTTCTGGCTTAATAAGCCTGAGAACTGAAACAAATATATTTAATTTAAAAGCTGTTAAGTGAAGGTCAATTTCCAGTAATTGTCCCAATTGATGACAAAAACTAAAATGGTATTACTGTTGCACACTGTTGAAGTAAGGTATTTAGAAAACAGAATCATCAATTAAACTCTGCAGAGAGGATATTAACATAGATAAGCAGCAGCCTAGATAAAAAAAAAAAATCAAAAAAAAAAATCAACTAAAACATGGTTGGTAAATAATTGGTGTAACTTTGTTTTAAATGCAGATGCTGTCACAAGCTGGAATGTTACTTTGCTTATACAGCTGTAAAGTAAGTAGGAATCTTATTCAGAAAAGTACAGGTTGATATACACTGTTTGCTTAATTAAAGTAGTTAAACCAGCACAGGCTAATAGTTAGTGTGTTGGCTACTAAATGGAAAGATCCACTTAGTCCATTACTCCTGAACACAATGGTAAGATAACCTAGTATGTGTAAGCACCTCTATTCTGGTATGAACTTCGGTTGTCAAGTAAGGGATCTTTTTGAATTCCAAAGTAATTATCTTAATTTTGCAGGCTGCCTTGACATCTGCTGTTAGGGGAAAGAAAAACAAACAAATAAAAGATACAATGGATTAGAACATGCTGTGTGATACAAAGACTTCAAAATTTTAACTCTTAAAGCAATAGTTAACTAATCTATGCAAGCCATGCACTTGCATAGTACTGCCAAATTGTTCTAGACACCACCATTGCAAGTCCTCTACTAGAGCCTAGGAGAAAACTGAGGTAATTTTCTGTATTTCTAAACAAAAAAAATCCCAGAAAAGTCAGCTTGCTCGGACTTAGTTCCTCTGAATCAGGTGAGAGTAGAAAAAGGTAAGTAAATGCAGAGTATAAAGAATCTTTTATTTTTCAATATGCTCAGAAACATACTAAGTTTCCTGTGTCACCAGAATATGGATTTTTATTTTACTCTTGGAATTAATAGTAAAAAAGTCCCCGTAAATAATTACTTTTTGCATGAATACAATATTAAAGAATAAAGTAGGTGCACAAGTATTATTGATAAAGCAAAAGCAGGAAAATGCATTAACACATAGAAAAGAAAATTTTATTTGCATACTGCAGAGAAGAGCACAGACAGATCTGCCTAAGAGTTGCTACATTCATAGGATTTTGTTATTTGATACCAAAGGATAAAATATTTGTATCAAATACCAACAGTATAAAATAAAATTACATCAACCTTATTTGGTTGGTTACAAACCTTAAGCAGTTTGGAACTGTGGAACCTTGAAAGAAAAGAAGGATAGTTTGAGATACAGAAATACGTATCTTGAAAGGCAAAGCAGCATATTTTTCAAAATTATTTTATCCTATTCAAAATGAATAGCTTGTGATACTTTACTGCTCATATAAAATTAAGCCAAATCATATTCACAACTTGTTTCAGACATCCGAATCATTTCCAAGATGCTCCTAAAATAGATGTAGCTGAAACACATTTCTATTGACTTAATTATGTTGAATTCTTTTGTTCATGATGGGTTTAAGTGAAACCTTCAAATCAGTTCCTTTTTTCCTTTTCCTTTTCTCCTTCTATACATTTAAAAAGAAGGATTTTCACATCAGTTCCATGCCTTTTGGATATGCAGACGCAGTACCTTTGTGAAAGTGATAAACAGAATTATAGCAGAAATTTATAATGAAATAAAGCATGAAGAGATGAAGTACTATCTGTTCTAACAGYTGCAACATGCTTGAAATGAAATAGTCAGACATTGAAAATATTTTACTACATGTCATTGGACTGTTTCAGGACACTCTGAAATGACAGCAGCATTTAGGCACTTAAAATAATTACAGTATTATTGTGACTGACTAMAATCAGGATAAAATTTGAAATGTAATTTGTTAGATACTCCCTTTGGATTTTGTTTACATATCCACTAGCTTCTCCTCTTTGTAAATGTATTAAATTTTACAGTCATATTAACTTTCTTTTGTCTTAAAACTTAATTATTTTGCAAAAATTGCATAGCCTCCTTAGCTGCTCACAAGATGGAGGTTTTGTAATAGCGCTGCTGTCTAGAATAGTTTTTTACCAAATGTTACCTTCTGACCAGTCTCCGTGTTTCACTCTGAGATATAATAGTGGCTGGTAAATTACAGCTTAATTAATAAACAAGTGGCTAAGCCATATTTTCATCAAAGTTGGCGAAGCATAACTAAAAAGTCTGAAGGTTTTTTATCTAGAGTGGTAAATACTTTGTTTTAAAGGCAGTCTCACTAAAAACAAATGTTTCTTTTCATTGTTTTCTATTGTTGTGGCATTTGTTCTGCTCCTTGTATTTACCTGATATGATTTTTGTGCTCACAAGCCTTTAAGAGGCAGTGGCTACAGCTTTCAGATCTAAATAATTATCATAATACTAGAAGTATTAAAACAACTTTAATGGTTTCCACTTTCGGGTACTCTACAGCTGTGGGTAGTATCAGTATCCATCCTTTGGTCTCTCCTTTCCACATTCGCTACTTCATTACCTCTTGGCTCTCTCCTTTTCAGAACCCTAATGTTACTCAAAAGTCAGAATGAAGAACTCCTTAACACCACATCAATATTAAGAAGCAGGCATTATTTATTTACAGTGCTGGGTGTTTGAGGGACCTCTCCTCCTAACATGCGCACCATAAGTTGTAGTAGCCAAAACATATATTTCTCTATCATTTACATATGCATTCAATTCCAGGAATGATTATATATAATCATTCTATTTCCTGGAACTAATTACAATATTMCTGACACATGTGTGCACCCTCTGTCCTTTCCATAGTCCCTCGCAGTATTTCAAGACCCCTGGTGGTCAATTTTGGGGGTTGTTTTGATGAGCTCTGGTCCCTTTGACTCGTTTCAGCCAATACATTGAAGACACAGTGGTCTTTGTCTTTAAACAGTTTTGTTTGCTCTTTTGTTTTYACTCTGTCATGATACACCAGCAACAGTAACAAAAGTCAGGTCCTTGGGTTCATTCTTGTCCGGTGCTTCTCATAACACTATCATGTGGTATCATTAACATTTATTCTCACTGTGAAAAAGTATTATAGGTCCAAGCTGGCACTACCTCCCAGCACTCCCAGCACAATGTTCTTGCCACCAGCAGTCATCACTGGGCAGTCCCATTTCACATCCACTGTGTTGATGCCTCTATGCTCCCTCCTTTTCCAAACCCAAACTGTGAAAATGTATTTCGGGCCCACACAGACACTACCACCACCRCAGACCAATAAGTACTTGCAGTGGAGTCCTCCTTACATTCCTTACAGTCCTAACCTTCCTTAGGGAGTCTCCATGCACACCCACTACGGCAGTGCCTCAGCACTATCTGTGTCACTATCCTAACCCTAGCCCTAATTGTGAGGAAGTATTTCAGACTCAGGCTGGCACTATCACACCATTCGTGACTCTCACCAAAAGCTCTGCCCAGCACAACGTTTTAGCCACAACTAATCATTCTCGGCARCCCCTTTCCACACACTATRTTGATGCCTCTATGCTCCCTCCTCTCCTGAACCCTAATCCTAATAGTGAAAACCTATTTCAGACTCATTTGYGGACCACACTCGAAAGTTCTCCCAGTGCAAGGTTCTTGCCACTGCTAAATATTGTTTTGCAATCCTTCTCCACATCCACTATTTAGATGCCTGTACGCCTCTTTCTCTCAACCCGAAACCTAGAAGGAACCCTTATTAGGATGGTGGTGGGCCTCAGATCCATTTTGCTCTTGGAAGCCATCAAGAGTTGTCAACAGTGTGTGCCCACTCTCTGGACAAAGATTCATAGATGCTTGTCAAACTCACCAATCACTAGGGAACAACAGAGATATTTCAATATAAAAGCCAACCAATAAGCCCCAAAGCTGCTGCTTCTAAACAGACAAGCACACCTGTAGATCAGAGGCCTCTGAGAAGTGTGTCTCATGGAAAMCCCACATAGTACCAACATTGACCGTTTAGCATACCAATGGGTCAAGAGCAGTTTCCACCACCCAGGGTATCACTTTGCCAGCACATCCAGAGATATGAATTGCTCTTCATAGGAAGCCATCCCTCTCTCCATCTCCAGACACCTCAAGATGTGTGCATTTCCATACCTACTTATAGGGATACAAACACTAGGTGACACCATATCTCCAGGACTGAAAGGAGACCTCAGTAACCACTCAGTCTCACACAGGCATCATCATCTTCCACTCYCAGGTCCATTTAGCTCTTGGATGCCATCAAAGGGCATCAACAGTGAGGTCTCACCCGCAGGATCAAGTCCCATGGATACATGTCCATTGTGGCACTTAGGATACAAAAACTATGACATAGTAATGTCCAATCCTACCAACAGTCACCAARTACATTCCTCCTCCACAGGCATGCACCCCTAGCTCAGAAGTCCCTGTTACTCTAGATAAGCCTGCACACTGCCAATATTCACCAATATTTACACCAACAGGCCAAAAGGAGTTTTGRCTGCCTGACATATCACTTGACCAACACACTCAGACCTGCTGACCCCTCTCCACACAAAGCTATCCATCTCCAGGGGCCTCAAGCCTTGTGCTTTGCCATATTTTCTTACAGGGATCCACATACTTTGTGACACCACCTCTCTGGCACTGATGGGAGCCCTCCTTGCCTCTCACTCCCCACAGGCATCATCATCTTGCACTCTCAGGTCCATTTTACTCTTGGAAGCCATCAATGACATCAACAGTGCATGCCCTCTCTCAGGACTGAGCCTCATGCAGGCTGCTGTCTAATTCAGCACCTATCAACAGAGTACAATATAAATATATATCAAATCCCATCTATAGGCCCTATATCTGCACTTCTCCTCAGGCATGCACCCCTTCRACTATAGAGATAGGGATATTGCTCAAGGTCAATGCCACACACTACCAATATTCACCTCTTCTCATTTCAGTGGGTCAAGAGTTCTGTTGCCTGATCTATCACTTGGCCAGCAAACCCCAAGGTACTGATTCTTCTGCATACGAAGCCAGCCCCCTCTCCATAATGGAGGAAAATGGTGGCAACTTAAAGTTGTATTATGAAACCAATRTCTTTTAATGGAACTGCACCAAGAGTCCCTTTTCCCCAGTGGACTCTTACCTGCATGTTATGGGACAGAACTCATTTCTTATCCTGTTAAGCCGTCTCTCACTTACAATATAGTWGTCCCTGGTTTTCAGCGATACTAGTGTATGTAACTCTTGTTTCCACCCTCTAACAGAATATTCATCCCACTAATGGAACTTAAAATTAACAGAAACACACATACCCCACACAGGTACACTCTCCTACACGCAAATTGCCACTTTATGTCCCCAGAGCTGTACAGTGTCAAGTTCCCATTATGCCATTTAAGATTTCAAATATAGCATCACTTCATTTTCTACATTTTTACTAAGCACCACTCAACTCTACCAGGAAGGATTATGATATAGAGCGCATTTACCTCACCTGGCCTATCAGCAGAAAAGCTGTACAACTCTTCTCCACATACCCTGGGTTATGTATTATATAGTGGTACAAAACCACCTCTTTTAGCAAATCTCCCATCCACACAACTTAATTTATCACATCTTTTTTTCCATCTAATATGCCAAGAACATTCTTCTGTGTAAAATGCTTGGAAAGCACACTAAGAGGTCCTCTTAAACACTTCTGCATTAGACAAAAGGAATAATGCTGGATATTCCCCTGAACAAACCAAGAAGTGATTGGGTATCAAGAAAGGCTGGCAACTAGCAAGTGCATCAAATCTCTCAAGACTCCTATGATTTGAACTGTTGCTGTTCCAAGTATTTTGCATCCTTCTTTTTCAAATTTTTATCCTCTTTTTGTCTCATAGATATATCAGGTGGTGTACACTGCAGCACTGGAATTAAGAACYCACCACTGAAGAATTACTGCAAGGAACTGGTAGAAGAGAAGTTATAAAAGGCTGCTTCAAGCAAATCTTCTCAATTTCAGATACCAGGTCTAGATAACCACCGGTTCATTTTATCTGCATTATCCACACAATTATATTGCATTTTCCAAGCTCACTGGAATTAACATCTTCAGTTCTCCCAGAGAATAGTTCTATTCTTTAAAATAATGCAGACTATACTTATGAAAATTTAAGTGACCCATCTGAGAAGAGACACAGCTGTTTTTACAATAGGACAGGCAATGGAATATTAGAGCCATTTTCACATACAGGAACACTTGCACTTGCAGTATCACCTTTTTTCAGATTTGCTCTGAGTGCTACTTAATGGTACATATTAAATGATTGAAAGAGGACTATACATATTCCACAGAGGCTAAAAATGCGTTTTGTTTTCCTCACAGCGATTTGCATACTCCTTTCACTGGAGAGTGTTTGCAATGGTTCGTTAGGAGGTACTTAATGATAAACTGTGCTGTCAAAAACAACTTGTGAACAGTAAAAACATTAATGCCGTACCCCATATGTTTTCAACAGCATAAACACAATTCAGTGACATCACTGATGAAAGCAGACTCACAAAATGTAGTGAAATGATTTCAAAATATTCAACTTTAAGCAATTTTCATTTTAAGTTTTTATTGAATCAGGGACTCCAAGGACTCTTTTTTTAACAAAAAGGAGCTCTTTTTAGCTCCTTTTCAGTGCATCTGATCAAAGGCATTAGAGTACTGCCCCTAATTAAAGCAAAGGAAAAGTGCGTTTTCTTGAATAAAATCACACAGAGTCTCTGACTGCCAATTACTGCAGTTAACTTTTTCAAAAGGTGTAAAAGGACAAAGAATCAACTCAGATTTCAGGTTCAGTTTTTTTTGAGAAGTGTTGAGTGTTACTGCAACACTTACATAGCATAAAAATAATTAATGAATCTGTATTTCCACTGAGATTTCTAATATGTAAGTCTACAAGGCCCACAGAAGACCTGATTCTAAAAGAAAAGATGAATAAAGGTATATATTACAGACTTGTGATCACATGCTTAGTTCAGAAGCAACAGACTCACAGTAATGTCTCTTGCAGCACCCAGTGGAAAACATTTTACAGCAGAAAAGATGAAGTCATGAGGGATCATGACCTATACATCATACTCCAGACTGCCCAAAATACTCCTGCTAACAAAATTCTGATTGACTTTATTGATGATATGCTGAATTGATGAAAACGCTGAATTGTAGAAATTCTGCTCATGTGGCAGAAGCGTGATAGTTACACTTTGGGTACATCGGGTACTCTCCACAGCAGCAAGATAGCAAAGCTGGTAGTCTTGTGAAGGCAGAGCCATCTCAMTTTGCAAAAAATTTCAGTGATACCAACTTGCTGAAATAACTGATATCTTTGAAAGACTTGTCTTGTTGACAGTGCAAAGAGCAGATAATCTTATGGATCTTGTCTGAGGGTTCTGGAAAGATCACCTCATAAAGATGACCACAGCACAGTCACATACATCTCACCTACGAAGAACAGAGCCTAGTACTGACGAGCAGAGCAGGGGTCAGGCATGACACCTAACCCAACTTCTTTAGCTGGACCATAAGTATCTCTTCCCTCCCCTTACCTGGGACATTGGGCTAAGATAACTMCTTACACAGCTGAGTTCCCTGTACACTCCAAATGAAGAAATGCTGCAGCATTTTACTGAGACAAGCAGTATATTGCTTTTAGTTTGTCTAATTGCTACTTAAAAATTGCTAAGCAATTTTTCATCCTATATCATATTTTTGCCCTGTAACAACCACACCAGTTAACATCAGCTGCTGTTATCACAAAGACCTTGCATTGATAAATAAGATAAACTAGAAGATAGTATTTTATTATCTGGTTGGATTATTTTACAGTCTTTAACAAGCTTGCATGACAACTGACAATAAGAAGCTTGAAGAATAACATCTACAAGCTTCCATGTACACTACATTACAGAAATGTTATTTTGGAAATTTTACCACAGAGGAACAGGGTAAAAAAGCAAACAGTGAGTTGTTTAGCTTAAAATGCTCTTCAGCTGGTTTTCACAGATAAGAAAAGTAGTAATAAAAATAGGGAAGTAGAGAATTATTATTAGCCTGATTAATTAGAATCATGCATGAACTATTATATTTAATAATACTGAAATGCTTGTACATAATTTTTTGGAACTGCTCCCATTTAACTCATTTCTTTGTCTTACAATTCTATTTTCAACAACTTCAGAATTTACAAACCTACTGTATGACCTGATCAAACTCATATCAGCTTCAACCATAAAGTTTCAAGTTAGCAAGTAGAGTGCAAAAATCATCTGAGTCCTTCAGCTGGTGACATTGAGACAAAAATTCTATACTGTTGTCAGAGTCTAAGATTGAATTCTTCAAAAACTCATCAGCTAAGGAAAAATCAAATATGTTTAAGGAAAAAATTAAATCCAAGGAGCCTCCACTGAATTTTAAATCTAAAATGTATATACTCCAGAATGTAGGYATCTATTTTGGAAACTCCTGTCCCATAACTTCTACTGCTTATACRGAACATGTCAAAATCCAAGCCCTTTCTGAGAGCTACATGCCTGCAGTTGCATTTACATATGCTCACAGTCCAAAATGAGCYATCAGTACGTGCATCTACTGAAAGTTTAACAAATGATGTGTTCTCTTTATATCGGGCTATTGATCTACATACAAAATATTTTCCAGTCTGGAACGTAGGAGTATCAGATAATTATTAGTGTTCTTTTATTTTATTATTATTATATAAACATTCATTTAGATTACCATTCTCCTAGCTTACACTATTTTTCTGTGGTATTGCATGATGATCATAATTACTGTAGGCAGGCAGACATCATCACACATGCTTTGAAAGTATTAGTTGATGTACACATACTTCAAAGTATTATCACAATCCAGTGTGAAATTTCCTAAGAGAAGGAACAGTTGGGCCATCCTAGATAGTTCAGCACCAGTTTGGTTCTACAGCTTTCTCTACTTGAGATAGAAATATGATTTGTTTGAAGAGAATTGGCACAAATAGTTATGGCTTATTTAAATGATTTAAGTTATTTAACCTGTGGTTCACTAGTTGATTCTCAAAATCCTGAAAAGATAGTGAAAAAGCCACCACCTTCTGACCAAACTGCTCAGTAGCGTAAAACTTCCTATTATCTTATACTTCCACACTATTGCAGTTGTCTCAGACAGCAATGCTTGCAGAAAATGCACTCTTCTATGAACAGTTTAAGCAACAAACAAATTGCATTGCCAGAAGACTCAGAGTTGCATTGCACTTAGGTATGAAATATGACATTTACTTACTTCCCAGTCAGCATTGTATATATGTCATAATTCATAATTTCATAATTAAAACAGATGCATCTTAACCCAGTTTACCACTGTGTTATTACTACTGCATTGCTACTATCACCAGTGTTGCTACTATTACCACTGCTTCTCTACTGGTCACTTTCATTATGCTTTTGTCTGCCTATGCATTTTGCAGAAAGATGAATACAGAGCATTCAAACAATCTTAAATGTTCCAAGACAAAGTAATGCATTCATCTTCAATTCTAGGATATGAACAGTACATCAAATTTGAGGTCAGTAACATCTTAAGTACTGACCTACGGTCTTGTATAATTTCTTGCCCTAATTTAAATAGTTTTTCACAAGACAAGTTCTAAGTCTTGTTCAACTGGAGTCACACTACCTAGGAAAACTGCACTTTTTTATCACACAAAAGAGTCTGCACTGTAAAAAATGTATAAAAGTATTTTTAGAAAAGATACATAAGGAAATAAACACTGTAAATAAACCAGGATTTCTGACTGTTGAGATTTCCACGTGTCTGGTTATTTTAGTGTTAACTAAACAAATCAATATTAATTACTAAGCTGTAATGGAAACAAATTTAAAAATATAATAATTGATTCTAGTAATACAGCTATAATCATTCCTCTGCATTTGAAAACAGCCCTCAGAATAGCATTTGAACATGTGCATAAAATTCAGCACACGCAGAAGACTTTCTGAATATGGATGCTTTACTAATCGTGGCTTTTACCTTAAAGACAGAAGCAATATAACCACTTTGCATATTACTGAATGTACATAGAGGCACATATATTTGACTRTCATTGTAATGGCATTTTACAAGTATCAATAAAGAACTAAAACCCAAAACAATAACAAAAAGGAAAACCAGACACAAACAGGGACAGATTCTCTAATAAGATTCAAGTGAACAACCTTAATACATTTTAGATAAATTAGCATAGTGATTATGCGTTTATTTTAAGYACAGTAACAGATCAGGTGAGGTAGCTCAGTTTTCTGTAAGACCTGAGTTAACTTTAAGTTAAATAACTAAATCGTACTATTATTGAAATAAAATAGGTTTGTTCTTGATCTCCAGGGACATTTTTTGTTAGAGATTATGAATTACAAATGAGGAGAAACAGTTTTACAAACTTTTTTTAACAAAAACTTTTGCATTACAGTCTTTTCACTTCATGCAAACCTGACACCAATTGAAAGCAAAGCATCATAAGCAACTGTTTTCAACTCCACTGTGACTTCTGTTTCCATTCAAGACAAGACTGTGTCCTTGTATACATTTACCAATCCCTCTCACGGGTCTACAGCTATATATCAAAGTCAGGATTCCCTCTCTGAGATTATCTCGAATAACTTACTCTGAATTTGATGCTATTATCAAAAGTCTCACAGCCCCCAAGAGAACAAAGATTAAAGGGTTTTTTTTTTCTTTTTTTTTCCTCAGGGAGATTATCTAGAGATGGTTCAGATAAACTGATGGAAAACCCATTTAACCATCATAGACAGATGCCCTTCAACAGCTTTGACAGACAAAAYGCATCATCTCTGCAATACTCTGTAGGTCTGAAAGATGAATCAGGTTTATAACTGCTTTGCTAGATGACATCATCTTTGTTACCCGCTTGAAACAGACTAAGAGTCTGCAAGGCAGCCACAGCTATCTTTAGAAAAGACTAAAGCAGGCAACTCTTAAGTATTTATGCTTCTAAAGGAAACTAGTTCAAGAAACAGACTAGAAAAAGTTACGTCAGTAACCTGAAATATGTCATAAAGCTCCTCATACTGCAGAACAGATTTTTATAAAAAAAAGTGGTACCTTGAAGCATTACAAAATTACTGATCGGAACTTACTGTTTGATGGAACTTACTGATTGATGAAGCAAAAATTAAAATTTTACAGATTACTGACTGCTGTATTTTATACAGTTTGTAGGGCGGGAGTAAGTTCTGAATGCCCTGTTTTCTCCCCAAATTCTTCAATTAGCCTGCACATGCACTTGGAACAGGGAACTCTCAGCTAACAACTGGATAAACGTATCTAGCTAGCTGAACTCCAGCCAGACTTCACATGCATTGGTTAATGTGTTGTAACTGCATTCAAAATGTTTTTAAACACAGTAAATACAAAACATTTTAAAAAATCTGAATTAAGGTAGGGTTATTGTAAAGTGGTCTAGCTTCTTTTACTTTGTTTACAAACTGCAGTTTTCAGAATGAATATTGCTAACTTCAAAGCTGTTGAGGATAGAGTTTCTACAGCATTTTGTAGCTTGTAAAAGACAATTCACTTTTAATACCTTGAGAAGTTTTCCAGGAAACTGTTCTAGTCTAGTTTGTAGTACTTTGTGTAGAACATGCGCACAGATAACACTTCAAATTTCAGACTGGTTGTATATATTCTGTACGGAATACTGGAATTCCAGATGGTCATAATTTAAACTATTTTGAGCTTCACTAGATTCAAAGCACYGCATGCCCTTAAATACTGCCAAATTTGTACCATAATGCTACTCTGTTACCTTACTCAGTTTTATCAAATACACTCTTCATTTGTTACAAGCATGAACCTAGTTGGTTGTCATAACCTTATCTGAACTTTGTGGTAGTGATTTAAAACCTAGCTGCATACATGCTTCTAGTCACTCATTGGTAAGAGTTTTCCATGAAAATATAGGCAAAGTGAAGGAAAGGCAAACTAGTACCATCTGCTTAAATATGAAATACGACCCAACTAAAGTTAGCTGAAAATACCACCTACATCTTAGTGAATATTGATACATCATACACTAAGGAAAAGAAAATAGGTACCACAACCTTAAAAAAAGCAGCTCTGGAAGAAACAGGACATAGGATTCAGTGAGTATGCTAAATATACCTTTTCCAAAAGTTTTTACATTTTAAGCCATAGATAAGCACATACATTCCCAAGAAGAACATACAGAAAAAAAAAAAAAAACCACACCATAAGCATAGCAGGTAACTGGAACACAGCCACAATTTAGAAAGCAAGAAAAATGGCAAAATCCTACTTACATATACAAAACACTTTCACAAACAAGATTTCTAATAGTTTACTGCTTTCAGAATTGCAATTAACTATCATTTTTCATTACAGATGACCTTGGAAGGAAACAGAAGATTGTAGATATCCAGGCTGCTGAATAGAAAAAAAGGATGATTTTAATAGTGACATTTTTAATAGTTCAAGACTGCTTCCTTACAAAGAGGTATGAAAGAGATTGAATGACAAATATTTTGGATGTAGAGAAGAAAGGAAAATATCACCAAAAATCCCATGCTCCCCTGGAGTTTTTCTCTAACCTAGAGAACTGCTAATGATACAGTAATGGCCAGACAATTTGTGTTCAGTGCATTCAGCCTGAGTAAAAAAGAACATACATAATATAACAAAGTRTGTTGTATCAGAACCAAGCTCTATTTATAATTCATGAGCACTAAGGCAGCAAATGAAAGTATGATTCTACGCCACTCTTCATTGCAAAAAAAACCTATTTACTAAAGATTATGCTTATTAAGGGAGTATGTTTCTCAATTTGCTAGTAATTTTAAAACTCCTACTATGAAAATATTTCGTTATATTGTCTGAATTAGTTTCTTTCTGACAATTTTCACTGCATGGAAAACACTCTTGACTCCCTTGTAAGGGTTACTTTTTAAATAAAATTGAAAAATATTTCTAAATAAAAAGTGTTTTCAATAAAATCATTTTCTGTTAAAACTTTCAAATATTCTATAAATTCTTCAATGTATGGTTTGCAAAATTCAAATAATAGTTGCACAGTTGACTTTTTAAACAGTGAAATTTTCAGTCAAAATCTGCTCTGAGCATTTAAAAGTTCAGATAGGTCAAAGCTCAGAGTGCACTCTGTGCCAATAATATGGTTTTAGGTACATCAACCATCAGGAGAATGGTTGAAAGAGACATTTAAAATCTTACCTAGCACACCAAGTGCAGGCAAAGCCCTGCACAGTTTATGGAAGGACATTTTTATAACAGACCACAAGGTTCAAGCAATTCTATATTTTCAAAATCAGTGTTCTAAACCAGCTTTATTTTGATAAAACATTTTTTTCAATCACTTACCTCTGATGATGGTGATACCAAGAAAAATATATCCACAAGCTCTGGTAGTTAGTCATGACAGCAAGGTGTGTATCTAATACTGAGGGCCAGGTGCCTATTCTCACACTGAGAAGACTAACACTGTTCTGCAAGGAGTCTACCTGAAGTAACAGGGTACCTAAGGTATAATATGAGTAGTTGAGTAAGGGTGACACACAAGTAATGTCCTGTTCAGGAGAAAATTTCTGAATCTGTCCCCTGCTCTTTTTCAACTAATCAAGTAACTAACAAAGTCCTCTATCCTTTAGTACACTTTCCTGATACTCAGTAAAGAAAAGGTGAGGGTAAATCAAGACCCCTTTGCTAGAGCCTCAAAAGATCTGACGAGTAAGAATGCTTTTAAATTCTCACATAAGAAAAAAACAGCAAGAGAACAAAAAATCTTGTTTTGTTTCTTTCACACTTAGTAGCTTTCACTTACTATACAGCTTGTTCTGGAAAACTACTACCTAGTGGCAGCAGCCATCTTCTCAAGATTAAATGGTTCTAGAACTTCTGTTACTACAGAAATGCATTTCTAATTGCAGGAGTTCTGAATTATGGTTTACTCAACATTCTAGGAAAGTTTTAGCTTTGCTTAGTACCTCCCTTAAACTCTAGACAGTGATCCATAGAGGTCTGCGCTATTACTTCTTCATCCATAGAATTCCCATTATGTTTATCAATGGAAAAGCCTCTATCATCTCCGATAAGATAGTGTTTTCAGCCATTCCTATTGCTGTCAAGCACATGGATTTTTTTTCCCCTGAAAAACTTCAGCAAAATGACTTATAGTTTTCCATAATGAGGATAAAAAGAGGAGATAGTGGTTTAAAATACTGAAATAAAATGAGTAAACTCCAGTAACTTTTCCTGTTTTTCATGCTCTGACAGCCTTCATGGTTTGGATCAAACATCTATCAAAGAAACAGTTTATTGCATCACAAGTCTCTCTTCTTCTTGCTGTTCCTTTGGCAAACTGCCCAATATCTGCTGAATTAGCAGCGTCAATCAACTGGGACTTTATGAAGAAACTTCTTATTATACCTGTCCAGCTCACAGAAGAGACTCATCCAATACCAGTCATCACCAGGGTGGTGACTGGATCCACTACCAAAGACAGATTGTAAAAAGGAGAGGAGCAAGAGAGCAGGACACAATAGAGAAAGCGATTAGACATCTTGTCAACTAACATTCTGTGTGATACACAGAAAGCAGTGGGAAAAAACAGTATATCAGGGGTACCAGAAAACAGTTTTTACTTGCCACAGTTAAGTATTTTCTTAGAGAGGTCCAATTCTGAGCACATTAACCATTCTTGTTTCTCAAGGGTGTGTGTGTGTGTGTGTGTGTGTTTTCTTACCATTGGAAGAGTATTAATTAATACAAATTGAATGTTGAGTATTTCATATTTATCTCAAATTGTAAATGGCACATCATGTTTCCACTCATGTCAAAGCCTTGGGCTAGATCCTCAAAGGAACACAATACCTATTCATTAAAGACCAAGTAGCACAATAAGAATAATTCTGACCTTTTCCTGTATTCAAGAAAAAATCTAGCACTGTAATGCTAATTCATTTTCTTCTATGTATTACAAATATTCCAAAGATTATATTTACATTTTATACTAAAGCATAAGGGCAAAGCATTGTCACTATTCATTCTCCATTCTCAAAACACCTTGGGATCTTTTTTATACAAACTTATGAATTCTCCTTTCATTTGAAGTCCCCAAGGGCTAGAAAATTCAACAAATATACATAGAGTGTGAGAACTGTGGCCCTTAAGTGTCATCATGTTTAAAATTAATAAACTAAGTCGAAGAAATGTAGGCTGCTGAAGTGTGAAGAAAGAAGAAACGCCTCTTCTCRTCCAAAGTATCATTTTTCTGTTTTAAATATTGCAGCCATGTTTCAGATGTAAAAACTGTTCTGTGCTTTGCTACATCAAAGACATGATGACTCCATAAAGATTATTGGTTTTGGTAATAACTTTTTAATAGTAGAATTAGTCTTTTTCCCCTTCTTGCAGACTTTCCTATAGTAATATATTTCCATTCTGATTTAGCGCACCTCAAATTACAACTTGTTTCATCCCTTACCATAAGCTTTCTGCTAAGGTAATGAATTGTAGCAGCTTYTCCTATGAAAAGAATGACAGAAATGCAAAATAAAACCCCAGCTATAATATTTTTATCTATGCCTAGSATTATTTTAAGCACCCAGAGCTGTATATATGAGCTCTATTTAATGTGAACACAGCAACTCCAGCTATGAAATCAGTAACATCTCAAAAATATATATTACTTCTATTTGAAAGTTATTAAACATACACGTCGCTGGCCAGAACAGCAACTACCTAAAAATAGAAATATTTTATTTCCATATTTTGAAGTTGTTGGTTGAGGACACTACATGGGGAGGAAGTAGGTGCAGGAAGAACATTAAGGAAAACCTACATTACCCACTGTTACTGTTGACTTTTTCTAGCCATGGGATGTATACATTACATAACATTGGGTGGAATTACTTTTGTTATTTTAATTTCTTTCAAATGAATAAGGATTCTATTCTAAAAAAATGAAAATAGATTTTAATCTACAGGTTCACAAAACCATGAAAACCATCATAAAAGTCAAGTGGATCTTGCCTGCAAGAAACTTTCCAATAGTGAATGTAATTACAAAACAGAATTCAAAAATCCATGCCCCAAATTATTTTCCATTCTGCATTGCTGTTTTTTTTCTAGGATTGCAACAAGTGACTTTCCAATAAAAGAGAGTAAGAAAAACAAATACATAGATAAATGAGGACATTTTCTAGTTCTGCATGTTTCTAATCAAGAGCACGGCTCAATTTGAAGACAAAGCTGCATCACTATGCTCCTAAATATCATACAGTTAGTATACTACAAAATGTAGATGCTAAGGCAGAATGACCTAGAAGGTATTGTATGTTTTCACTTCATCTTCCTAYCTCCTTATTCCCACAGTCTAGCATTCAAAATTACAAGGAGAAAAATATGGGTATTCTGATTAATCAACATCTGCTTGAACATTCACATGGATGAAGTTCAGAACAAAATATTGAGCAATTCTGGAGATGTGTAAAACTAAAATAAATAAAATTTAAAAGTGTCCTGGCCACAGCCTTTGTTGGCACATGTCTCTAACAGTTTTTCAATCTTAGTTTTTCCAAAAGTTAGAAAATACAGAAAAGAAAAAAATACTAAACAGAATAGTATTCTTCCATTTGTAAAGCCTTGCAGAGTAAAGGTGTAAATAGTAACTTGCATAGTAAAAAATAAATGCAGTCTACACATCTTTCCTGAAGCTTTTCAATTGCAATTTCATAAAAATTTCTCTGTTCCCTCACTTACAGGAAAAGACTTCCCATTTTCATGGAATCTGTGGGGAGGAAAGTAACATTGTTTTTTCTTTACCACAGAGGTGGTACTCMTCTCAGAATTAGCTCTTAGAGCAGTTCTCTTGTATCATCTTGCATCTGAACCTTTCCAAGTCAGCAAACCAAACAATTAATCAATACTCAAGTTCTCATATCCAACCAAATGGCCACAATGCTACTCCTTGGTTATACCTTTTTGAAGGAAAGGGAACTGTGTAATTTTAGATACATTTCATTAAAATGGCCAGTCTAACATAGCTAATATTGACTACCTCTTTGCCATTGGATATCCCCTCTGCATCTCCAAACGACATTTTATCCCAGCCCTTCCAAAGCACCAGAGGGACATATTTCTCACTACTCGCAGGACCCTAGAAAACTAGTCTGGACAAGACAGATGTATTTTAAAAACATAATGTTCAAGAGATTAAGCTTATACTTCCATCCATGGAGACAATACTGCAGGACAGAAGCTATTTGGAGAAAATAAGTATTTATCTGTTGCCAGCATCTTCTTGCTCTGCTCTCTGGTTTAACTGATAACACTCAATGATTTACTTCAGTATGTTCACCACTGCCAGCAAGATCTATACAGGGACTGGCTAACAAGTCATCTCTATATTTTTCAACAATCAGTTCTGGAACTTCGATATCATCATTCTATGATCATTCCATGTATTTATGACTTATGAGCATTCAAGTATATGCTTTGTTTTACAATGACTTGACAGGGCATAGAAACATAATGGTGTTTCATGGCTACTTTAAACATACACATAGCTGTTACATGACTCACTAGTACTTGAGCTGTACTGATATTGGGAGTGAGAACCTTTCCAATAGCATCAGTATGAACTGAGACAAARGATAATTTAAATAAGAAAGCTGTCTGTGAAGAGGCTAATCTGAGACATCTTTTATTTTTCTTTCAATTTAACTGAGCCCTTTCTAATGGTTAGATAAAAGAATAGTGAATCTTTACAAATATATTCATTTCAGTAGACATAATTAGGCTGAGTAAATGAATAAAGTAGCAAATGGATTATATTATTGGATAAATGAATTATATTGAGTAAATGGTTTATGATGAATAAATTTAAGCAGTTAAATGAATTACAATGAGTAACTACACAAAGTGGTTAAATTAATTGTTTCCAYTTCCAACAGTTTCATTATTTTACTTTCGGTCATCTATTGCAACTTGTGATTTTTTTTTTTAAATCACTTCTCACAGTTAACTGATGCTACATATTCCATATACATAGCTATGCAATTTTCCTATTTATCTCCTAGATTGCCTACCTGCATTACCTCAACAGCACATAAGCTRTGGGACTTAGAATGGGCAACTGATTCTAGTAATAGTACGTCAATGCTTTGAAATAAATTCTTAATTAAAACATGAAATAGCTTCATAGTTCCATAACAAAACTCAAAGTTTATTCCAAATTTTAACTCTTATCTGAGTATGCCTGAATKCTTAGATATTTTGGTATTTACCACATCACTCAGACGCCATATAACTAATCATTTAAATAATTTGCAATAGTGATTCAACTAAATGTTTAAGTTCTCTTTTCACCAAACTGAAGTATAAAACACAATCAACATACGTTTGATTTTGCCTATGTATTGGACAAGATAAGATAGACCTAACAGCGGCCAACTGTCAAGGTTTTTGAAATTGAATGAGGGAAGACTGGAACTACATAGACAGACAGGAAGGCACTGAGCAGGCAAAAAAAAAAAAAAAAAAAAAAAAAAAAANAAAAAAAAAAAAAAAAAAAAAAAAAAAACAAGGTCATAGACAGAGTATATTTTTCCATACTAATACTATTTATAGACCATATTAAGTTCCCAGCTTAGACTAAGGTTCTTTTGCAAAGTCATTTTAATTTAAGAGGCTGGTCAAGAAGGTGATCTAACAAAAAGGCTAATTTTATTTTGGGGTCCACTCATCTTCTAAATATCATTCAGACTGACTACAGATTGAAAAATAAAATTTAAAGAAGCATTAAAAATGTTATTTAAAACTAAGAATCTGTATCATACCCTGAGAAAAATGTGTTTTTATTCACTAAACCTCTGAAGCTCAGAATCAACTTCTCTTGCAAAAAAAAAAATAAAAACATACAAATAAATAAAACTAAAAGTAGTAATCTAGTTGCTATGAATTATTTTAATACAATTCAGATACTGTCTATGTCAACATATACATAGAATAAATTATCATATTTTTTCTGGAAATAGGGGAGTTTTATGGCACTGAAAAAATACTACCAGTCTACTTAGCATCCTACAAGGAGCAATGCTATGGCAGTTTTAGTACCTCTCATCTTAGGTGACTATAGCCAATATAAAGGTGTTTTAAATAAAGTTTATACAAGAACAATTGAAAGGTACAGCACATATGACCTGTGAAATCATATTGAAAAGATCGTCTTAATCTTTTAAGAAACCAATGCACATCAGTTTAGTAAAAGCATACAAAAATAATGGGGAAAATGGTTGACAGAGAAGGCAATTTATGTTCACCCTTTTCTATGACAAAGCAGCAAGAAGATATTCAGTTAAAAAAAGAATGAAAGGAAGCTTTAAAATCATGCATGCACATGTACTGGCATTTAGATTCTGTGCTGATAAAACATGATCTCAGTGGCACTAGATCCAGTTCTTTGAGTTCAATAGTTTACTACTTTGCACAAACTGCTTTTGATCCCCAGAGTAATTTCTCCCAAGAAGTGAATTAGTTGTATCTCAGGCAGTCTCCTAGGCATGAGTAGTTTCTGGATGAACTTTATTGATCCTTCATTCATAGACTTCATAACTTCCCTAAAAAATCCCAAGAAGTTGAGGCACTGCACCCCAAGCCAAACACATTTATTGCACTAATGAAGTGAATCAGAGCAGGTAGAGCACACATATGAGCTAGCTGATTACCTAACACAAACTGACGAGGCAAAACTAGTCAGTCCATGGGACTACACTAGTTCAAAAAGGACAAGCAGACAGACCATTGTTTGTCAAGCCTGAATACAAAGATATACTTTTCATTCCCTGCAGAACAAATATATTATCTATATAAATATAGACAGATAGATATTTGTTTAGTTATAAAGCATCTCTGCTTTATGACAGATGAGAGAGTTTTGATGAATTCAGCTTAGTAAAAATATAATTAGAAAGCAATAGAGGAACACAGTTTTGTTCCAGATTAAAAAACTTCTGGTGGGAAAACTTGAATAGATTTTCTGTTTTATTTCAAAGAAACTGGATCATACAACTAAAGACCTGAATCGGGAAAATATCATAATCAAGATCCTGTTAACATAGCCCTGCATATGKCAGTTTCAGCTTAAGAAAAAGCAATGACTCTCACTTATGACTATCATGCCTGTACTCCARCCTGAGTGTGTACAAGTCATACCTAAAGTGAAAACTGCTCAGTGTTACCTGGTACTCTGTGTTCATTCTTGAGTCAAGAAAGTTGCACCTGGAGGCAGAGATAARTGGAATCTTTAACTACCAAAAGTACCCAGAGAAGCTTCATTTTACATGCTTTCCCTGAAGGCAGTGTTAGTTACTAAAGCAGACAGATCACACCCTCTAAAGGAAGCCCAGCCTCTAGAGGAGGCCATTTCTTCAAACCAGCAAGACAGCTTTTTGGAGCAAAATCTAGCCTGAAATTTCATTAAGATATTGTAACTCAACCAGAACACAGTCAAATCATTATAGCTTCTGCTAAAAGCAAGCAAGTGTTCRCTAAGCCAGACTGACGTGCTTACTTTGTGCATGCAGTGAAAACCCACAACTTCTCTGGTGGAGACTCTCAGTGCCTGTWCTTTATTCAGCTGCACACAAAAGTCAGCTTCTGAAGTCACAAGAGATCAGTTGCTTCCCAAAATAGACAACATGGATGAATTTTCCTTCTACTCTTTATACCTGTTTCCCCAACCTTTATCTCTCCAAGCACTGCATATATTAAAATACTGTCTCACTTTGAAATACAGGATCACCATTCAGGACTGCTGACATTCACATGGTTATTACCTCTAAAAATAAAGTACAAATTCCTTTCATTTTGGACAATCAGAAGGTATTCCTCTACTGCATGCCAATCCTCATTTGAAAAGCAGCTGGCAGTGAAAAGAATGACTAGAGGTGATTAATAGCTACCTGTCAGCCATTTGCTCTGCCTACACTGGCTGTAATCCTGAGTTCCTAAATACATAGCCACATTTGAACCACTTAGCTATTACACTATCACTGCGTCAACCACACAGATGGCAAAAAGGATTTCTAAGTTGACTGCCAATGGACTGCTGAAAGTACACCAACATAGCATTAAAAAAAGACTGAACTGCATAGTCTGGCATGAGAAATGTGCCAGACAGACAACTTTTTCAGACTTAGTCCACAAAACAGCAAGGGCAACAGCTGTRCCATCTTCTCCATACTGCCCCATCAGTATATTTCACTGCTGACCTGGAGAGACCACCACTAGAAGCAGAGAAACATTTCAGTTATTTTGGCATCTCCAGTGAGGCTGCTAGCAAGGGTGCCAATTAGTGCCAGTTTTCATCATATTTGTAAAGTGGAAATGTGTTTACTCAGAACTGGGCTGAGACTACCAAATTAATTTTACATAGAGTGCTTAACCACCAGGTGGTAACAACTTGCAGCTACTAATGATTTGGCAGGATTTGAATCCTAGAGGTAAAAAGTGAATGGCTCTCTGTCCCACTGCTGGTCCCTTGACATGTTCTGACCTCTACCAAAATTTTACAGTGAGGAAGGAAAGCTGTACAGCTTTTAGGCACACTGTGACATGTGAAAGATATCTGCTCTTGTAGTATGTATCTTTCCAAGTCAACTTAGGACTGCGTGAAATGCTAGATTTAAGAGGACTGCAATAAACAGCGCTGAGATAAAATCACTGGTTTGTGCAGTCCACAGTCTTCTATTAATCACTTTTAATATTTTAAGATGTATCATGCATGACACTTTCCTCTGTTTAAGTATTAAGAAAATGTGCTGGACTAATGCTTTGCGTCCRAGGCCATGAGAGTCCCATTAGGTTCTATTATACAATACAGACACTTTCGAATTCCTTTTATCAAAAATATGTAAACAAAACAGGGACACACTTAAGGGCTTCTTACAGTGCTCTTTCCCTTAGAAAAGGTCACTTGAATCCTTATGAAATTCCGCTTAATGGAACTGTATAATTACTACCATTCTTAAATGTAAAGTATAGATGAAAGTCCTTTGAAAAATAAATTACAAARTCTATGGATTTAAAAACAGTGAAATTCCTTATTAACCACTAAGTTAGAAGAAACASTCTTTATTGTAAAGAAAAAATAACTTCTCTTAAATAACTGCAGCGATACTATATCTTGYAACTCTCTGAACATATCAGAGCATATATTTGACACTATAAGATTACCTGTTACTATATTTAGCAAGGCATCTTGTCTTATTAATTTCTTCTTTACAAACAGCTTTTTTTGTGCACCACTGAAGTTTTTGTTCTGACAAGGATGTTCAAATTGCTTTCAATACAACTGGGAACCAAGGTAAAGCACTTCAGCTCACATTAGAGGAGGGATTAGTATAGCAATTTGTTCAGCTGAAGCATAATGAACTGCATTTTGGCATCTCAAACTTGCAGACCTACTCTTCCTTGAAAATGAATCATTTTTCAATCATTTGGTGCTGCTTTCTTCAGAGCAAAAGAATGCTTGCTCTCCCTTTCCATCCTTTTTTCTTCTTCCCAGAGGTGTTTACAGGCATGCTTCTTGCAGTGATGCAAGGGAGCAAAAGATTGGAGAGAGACTGATGGTGTCTTCTGTGTACGTGAAAGCCTCTCTCGCACTAACTTACTGCTCTCTGTTAAGAATTCAGCAAAGGATGACCTATACTTACTGAATCATGCTTGCTGGTGTTTCGTACACAAGGCAAGTCAGCAATTCAGTTCCTAAAGCAACTTATAGTCTTTTTTGACTGTACGAAGTTCAGATCAAGTTACCTGTCTCACCGTCATAGCCTCTCTCCTTTAACACTGGGACCAGGATGCTGACCTTTTCTGTACTTACTGTAGTTTTAATGTCTGGTTTTTTTGCTTGTTTGTTTCTTTTGAGTGCTGTGGATATGGAGTCCTCCATATGTGGTAACTCAGACTGTGTAATCTCAGCATGACTTTGATTCGTACCCATCTATTTTYGCTTTAATTTCACATCTGAGCATTGTTCTTGTCTTTTTAAGCATTACATGTGTTTGCTTTGAAAACACTTCTGAAATATTCTCAAAAATAACTCCTCATTCAAGACAAAGCAGAACARAACTTGAGCAGCATTGGAGTTATGCACCTTGCAATTTTGCAGCAGTAATTTTAAAAAGCAGCTTTTCTGTTAAGCATGCCTTTAAGTGTACAATTTCAAGCAGTGTGAGAGCTGGCATATCCAGATCCTCAAAAGCATACCTTAATCTGCAGATCATAAAACAGCAACATTCTTCCTAAGCGCTCTTCATTTACCTGATCCGCTTTGTACTATCTATAAGCCAGTTGTAAGGTAAGGTGATCTTTATTTCCTCTCCTAAAAGGATACAGATGATCGAGATGTGCTATGGCAAGACAATGAGAGGACAGCACAAAATAATTACTTTGGAACGGAAAATGTCTGTCTTCAGAAAAGTTCTGGCTGTTGCTGTCAGAAGAGGCTTATGTGACCATATATCACAACAGCTCATCTGGCTCTGCGGGGCTACAGGGAGCCTCCATATCATACAAACGGACAGCTGCTCCTGAAGTCATTCCACAGACCAAAACAACTCAACAATAATGCTAGTGACTTCAGTCAAGCTACTATCTGTTTTATGGCTAGTTTTTACCCTTCTATACCTCTGCATAAAGAAAAAGAGATTTTCCAGAGGTAACAGATCTATACCCTGAAGCATTTTCTCCCTCATTTATTACAAATGCTTATGGCTAATTTTGTTCAGGCAGCATTTCATATCAAGCATCTTACTAAAAACTATTTTTATTATCTATCTCTTGCCTTTGCTACAATTCCAGTGTCTTCAATTTCTTTCATTACCCACAAAGTTTCAAACCCTATCATCTTTCCAGCACTAAAGCTTTTTTTCTTTCCCTGCTAGGTTTCCTTCCTGCTTCTTTTATTCCTGTAATACTTTCCCAATTAGCCTACTCAAACTAGTAAAGTCTGTGCTTTTTCTTCTTTTAGCTACCTCTTTGAGGAATCATTCCTATTAAACCATGTGCCTGTCTTCCAGTTGTTCTCCATGTTCATAGAAATAAATGCACCCTGTCACAAGATAGAACACCCCTGTGTATTCCTCTGTATCCTACGTATTCACAAAAGAAATACTTATGCTGTAACAAGCTTAATCTTATAATTCAAAGCATTAATATTAGAAWAGTAACAACACCGAAGAGCCAAAACAAAATCTGTCTCTACTTGTAAGGAAATTACAGACCATATGTCACCAGCAAGCTGAACTCCAATTCATATCCTGGTTCTTCAGAGGCTAATGCTTCCCCTAAATAGTTGTACTATGTACTTCAAAGTATGTTATACCTACTACCTATTAGCTTCTCTGACAACTTACTAACTGTGTATCTTCATTACATGCAAAAAAGATATAAAAATATTTCTCCTTTACTTCTCCCTTTCACTATGTTTTAGCAAAGCTTTATTTACAGAAAATAGAATAGTGGGTTTTTCTTTTCTTTTTTTTTTTTTCCAGGGGACAGCAGCAATACTTGTAACCTTAGCTACAAAACCTGGAGCCTCATCAAAAACCATAATACAGTGACCAAAGCACAGGAAGCCACAATGCTGTTACTGCAATAATCTGAGCCTGAAAAGTCTGATTTATAACAGAAGTCCTCATCTTCCTATTACTGGAAGCCTGTAACAGCGGGAAGACTTCTAAATCAAGCCTGGCTAGAGGACCTGAAAGACACACCTAGGACTGTCTGCTGCAGACTGGAACTAATTTTCAGGTTAAACAGTTTGTCTTCCCTCATGGTAGCCTGTGTTACATAGGTTTCACAGCAGAACTAAGGGAAGCAAGGCAAGTCTGTTTTGTTCTGAAGCGGATGAAAAAGCATGGGTTGGGTACTAGGGGAATGGTTTATTTAAAAGGCACTGGCTTTCTTTTCACATTGTATTTCTACTGTATTTCTTATCTTGGGACATAAGGCAAGGATACCAGGTCTAACAGGTGCAAAAGTTATACATGACTTACAGTTCTCAAGCTTCCAGAGGATTTCAATGAAAACAGGTGAAAATATTTTCTCAACTTCAGTGCTTTAGCATTTCAGTGTTTCAGACATCCACTTGTGCCAGTAACTTTTTCTTGTGCTAATAACCACTTTCTCTGCATCTTTTACAGCTCTGCTGATGTCCAAGTATTATCTGGTGTAATTAACACTTAGATCATGCAGCATTCTCCTGAATTAGCAGCTTGCTAATGAGCTCTGCTCAAGTCCACTGTCTGGATGTCCTGATCCTGCTGTTACCTTTGCAACAATATAGCAATTCAGAATACAAAATGACAAGCATGACCTCTAACTACAAGGGATACGCCATTATTTCCAAGGAATCCAAAGAATTTCAGTTTAGAGTCAAATCTATAATCTGGAGTTCACGAGGCAGAATCGAGAGTGGTTTCTACAACAACAAGGTCCTTCTTCCTAAGGCTTTCCAGCCTTTCAACATAACTGGAGATGTCAGAAAATCTCAACCAGTAAAACAGATTCAAGATTGCCCTACMTGCCAGGGTACAGGGTACAGAGCAGACACGCTAGTATGCTTGTAAATACTAGATACACTACAGTACTTGTAAATACGAGCAACATAGAACACTCAAACCAAGTCAAGGACAAATTATGCCTGTTTCTGTATTGCTGGTACTAACTTAGTTTAATTCTGCTCGTTGAATCTGCTTGTTTAATCTCTTGGAAGACACTAAATTATTAAACTGACTTAAACTAGGTTTACGGTCTTAAAGTGACTAGCTGAGTAACTTCCCACAGACAACAAGACTGCACCTAAATTCATGAAGAGACAAGTTATTACTAATTAATTAGGTGAATCCCATTTGAAATTGAGCACCTCTTAATCRATTATTTAAAAGAAGGAAATTATTAGAAGTTAATACTTCAGTGTCATAGTAGTTTAAGCATCCTGTGTTCATAGGACAGTATGTTGTCTTTCAAAAAAAGATAAATCGAGCTTCTGTAGGTTTCCCAGATAAAATGGAACATTCTGTTGTTCTACCATCTAAAAGATCATTTGCACATAAAGTAACACAAAATCTTCCTTCCAGATTTCTAAGTTGCTGAYAATGCAAAATGGAATGGCCAATGTGAAGCCCTGTAATTGTCTGCTCTGAATTGCCTTTTGTGGGAATCCCATTTCTTCATTAATTACAAGGCATCCTAGAGTCAGAGGTCAATAGAAGGTGCCTGCAAAACACATCTTCCTTAAGGCCACAGATCAGGTCAAGGAAGAGCTCCAGACAAAAGTAGACGTTCTTTAACAGAAAATATGATTGGAGGTCTCTCTCTCTGAGGAAGGGTCTCCAACCCAAGGAAGGGTTGGAGACATGAAGCAGGCAAATGCACTGTAGGCCGTATTTTCAATACTGAGTATATTTGGGATTTCTAAAAGCTTCCCCTCCATCCCCTAGTGGAATGAATTGATGTAACTGGGAATTAAAATCACTAGTTACTATGAAGTGGAAGATTCCATCCTATCAAAGAATAGTTAAGCACYAGGCATTTTCCACCATGCTATTAGATCTGCGCTATTGGTTTATTCTCCCCACTCCTTTTTCTAATGTAGTTTCTTCCGTCTACACAATTGGGGAAGTGAACTCTCCTTCAAAATTAGGAAAATGTTTTTCAAGTTCCAATTCTAGCATGAATACTGATGGATCTCCCAACACAAAAGAACCAACCCCTTTTACAGATAAAAAGTAGAAAGTTAGGACTGTTGAACATATTCGTTAGCATTCCTTCATTTAACTAAGTATTCTGGCCAGAGTTAAGAAAAACTTTACTTTGCTGGATCATTTCCAACTTACTTGTTGTGGTAAGTAGTGCTTCATTACTTTCATTAGATGAACAGTTAGCAAATAACTTCTTAAAAGAACACACTGTCACTACTATAATTTGTGCACGACAAGGAAAAAAGCCACTATCTGAAAAGACCACAAAACCAATAGATGGTTAACACCATGCAAAAGAAGTAAATAAAGCTGATGTTACACAACAAACATCTCTAGTTCGTTGAATTAACCATTAAACCATCCAGGAAGMTATTAACTAAAATCAATCTTTTTCAATTACAAGGAAGAAGTTGATAAAAGTCACAAATCTTGCCTATTCATCTGCCATGTAGTAAAGCTGTTTAATGCCAATAAAATGAGATGTGCTTCAAAGTTCATCAGTATCCTCTAGTCTTTGCAATAAAGCCAGTACTGCTAATCTTAAATGCTTTAATACCTTCACATACCCAGCTAGTGAAGAACAATGTAGCTTACTTGAAACATCTATTACTGAATTAGCTAAAAACATAAGCCTAGACAAAATGCTTGATAATGGTGTAGCTTGATATTGTTCCTTTCCAGGAAAAAAAAAAAAAAAAAGAAAGAAAGAAAAAAAAGAAAGAAAAGGCATAATAACAAGAAAATATGACCTTAGAACAGAATTTCACCTGAAATCCTGAACAATCAGCATGGAAGAGAGATGCCCTGAAGGTGACAGCACAGTAGTACTGAAAGCAAGTGCTAAAAGAGGCAGAAAGGGGGAAGAGGAGAAGCACCACACATAACAYTACCTTAATCATCCAAAAACTTAGAACAAATTGTAGCCACTCTGATCCTTATGTCTAAGGAACTGTCGTTGATAGTCATTTAAAACTTTCATGGTCTAGATTTTCAGGCTGATTTCATCTCTTCTACCATGAACTCAATGTCATTACTTCTTGCCGAGTACCTTTGCTTCACAAATAGAAAATGTGATAACTGTAAATACTCAAACCAGATAAYTGTTTTGTCATAAAAGTCTTTTTTGAGGAAAACCCAGAGTGAATGTTTGCTACTCCATCTCCTCCAAAAATAAWAGGAAATATAGGCAGAGAAAGTGCAGAGTAAAAAAAGCCTCCATAAATCCCAACATAGCCATTCCATATTCAGAGAGGYAAGACCACCTTTTGTGTCCCTGTTTGTACACCTTATTACTTGTCACTGTTTCTTCTTCATATAGAACCTTTAGTTTGAGAATGCCTCCCTGCTACTTCACATGTAGTACCCATGTAATACCCAATTGGGTTTGATATCATTATGTAAGAATAATACTGTTAACTCTAAAATGCTTTTAGAAACACTTGTATCCAGGGTGTGTATTTCTCCATCTTTAAGTTGTGCCACTTCTCAAAAGTCAGATAGTTGCAGAAGCAGGTCACTTATATTACAAACAGCAAGGCAATGTCCAAATACCAGATAAACTTTACATAATAATGACTTTTTACTCTAAAGACAATAAATTAACCATGGAAAGTCAAAGGACATCTTTCTCATGTTGTCAAGGGGTCTTCAAAGAAATACAAGTGATGAATAAAATTATGGAAGTTAATTCAGTTCTTGCAAATACTTGAACCAAAGCCAAAATTTCCTCTAGCTTATAAAGACTATTGCAGAAGCTCATTTGCTTATTATTCCCCTTGYTGCTCAGAGTGAGACATATCTATCAATAACTGAACTCAAGTTAAATCCCAGACTCATTCTCACAATCAAAAAGCATCACTCTGAAGTACGGAACAATTCTCATTAGAACACCTTAACATCTAATCTTATGAGAAGTAATGCTCTGAAACAAATGCTCTGAAACAAAAAGCAGCTTACTTTTATCTAAAACATGAAAACCAAGTGACAGCAGTTATGGTTTCATGAGTAACCAATGGGAGTCAAGTAAAGACACAGATACACTACCAATAACGTTGCATTGAGCAGTGCAAAGATCAAAACTCTTTACTACCTACAAAATTAGTCTCCCAGTTGGGCACCCTCTGCAGCAGAAGCAGAGCTCCCCAAAATGCCAGCAGCTGAGGACGTGCTTAATCAGCAGCCCTGTTTATGTCTACAGAGTTCAGCTAGAGTCCTTCAACACCCAGACTGGGAGAGTGACTAGAAGTCTACCACAATAAACCTGGAAGACCTACCACTCCTGGTATTGCCTGTGTGCTGTCTAAAGTACCTCTCATTAGTTCTCAGTCTGTGAGAAGAGACAAGATAAATTCTACAAGGATGACTCTCACCTTGTTATAAATGTGGGAMAGGCCCTACAAACCCAGACAATAAAAGATTCAGATAAAGGCCCAGGAAGAATCTCTAAAAACTTTTCTTTCATAGATGAACAAATGCATGAAGTAAAACAACTTTCCCAGCAGCWAACAGCAAAGAGACTTTCTGATTCTCAGTTTTCATCTGTCAGGCTATGCTTCTCCTACTTTTAATAATGGTTGAGTTCATTTYTTTTTTTCTTGTTCTAATTTCTATTTACACTTTACATTATTATAGAACTCCTTTGCCATACAAGATTAATGCAATACCACAGTGTAGAGACACTGMTTGAGAAAGAATTATTACTCCATTTCCCTTTTCTAGTAGTGAAGCAATATTTAAATGATTTCAAAAAGGTACTGTTCTATACCAACTATGAAAAGGCATTTCATTTTCATTCATAAAAACATGGAGAAATATCAAAACAAATACAAATGAAGATGTACAGAGAACACAATACTTGAATCCAGAATGTTATCTGCTGTTAGTATGAGTATAGAGAATTCCTTTGTCTCTAGTGTCTATTTTAAGACAGTGTTTTATTGTTTCCTTTTACAGGGAATATCTTGCAACAGAAACAGCCTATTCAGTAAATTAATGAGTCAGCTATAGTATACAGAAAAGAGCTTCTYCCCTTCTATAAAGAAGCATGACTTAAACAGCCACCCAATTAGTATCTTTTTYTATAGTGTTTTATTTTAAGACACAGGTTCCAAGCCCTTGGCGGCACTGAATGGTTTATCAACATTTCCATTATACCAAGGCATTAGAGCATCAAACCAGTCCTGTGCAGCTTAATCTTACCAAGAAGTACTAAGATCTCAAGATCTTAGATACAAAACACACCAGCGGGATTAGTATATTGTTAATACAGTCAAGAGCACAGAGGAAGTTCTTGGATTCAGGTTTGTCTTTTAGTGGTTTGTTTGTTTGTTTGTTTGTTTGTTTGTTTGTTTGTTAGGTATTATTTTATGAAGAAGATGAAGATCTGCAAAGTTCCCTCTCTGTCTTTTCTGGCACACGAGACTGTCTATCTTTGTGGTCTGCAAAATGCACGGGCTTGTTTGGTTTTCTTCCAACCTGTCCCTGAGGTATCTTCACTCCAAGAACACCACAGAAATATCATTTGACTGATACAGATCTGCATAGAATAGGATTCTACTAAAAATGTTATTGCATGCCCTGTCAAACCCCAGATCCTCTTCTTGCATAAGAATTTTAAATCAAACACTGGTTAGTTGCCCTGCAGTAGTTATCTCACCCAAATAGATTCATCACAGCAAACATGAATGTAAAGAAGCATTTCTGGCAGCATCAGTAGGATAACAGAGCCACAAAAGAAATAAAATAGGCAGTTCTTCCCAGCTAGCCAGTTCAGCCTCTACTGTCCATTCACTGCACAGCATTGGGAGCTATTTACTTGTGAGAAGGCAGAAARGAAAGAAACACTAGTCCTGACCGAACCCTCATCAAAACCCTCTTTAGTCTGCAGATACTGAACATAACTTGGTATCAAAGCAGAATTTTAAGGAAGTTCTACCTTTTCTTGGCCCAGATGATAGAGCACAGGACATTAGAGAGCTACATTCTTCTTTCGGTCTAAATTTACCTCAACTCGCAAACAAATTCTTTTCAATGTGTACATGAAAAACAAATAACAATGTCATTATTGCCTTTTTTTCTTTTAGAGCACTAAGAGAAGAAGAAAGTTCAGAAATTCGGAATCTACAGTTCTATAATGGCATAGAAGGTTTGGATATTGTTTTATAAAACCTTTTCTGTAAGTACTATTCTAGATATCTTCCCCCAGAAAGCAAGATGAAGCGGAAGGCAAGGAAGCTAATGTGGCATGGATAGCTCTGCATTTAGAGTCTGACTGTAATAAAATGTATTGTTCAAATTAATGAATGAGAATGTCCATTAAAGAGTCATTTAAATTCAAGAATAGAAATTTAATAGCAGATATTAACCAAGTCATATTCTATTGAACTTGTGTTGAAGAGATGAGACAAATACAAGATAAAATAATGTTAAACTAGGAGGAGCATTTTTTGGCACGGGAAGATCTAACCTGCTCCATACAGCTGTCATGAGAACCCAGAATCTTTGCACATACACAAATATGAATAAAACAGCTACATATATTCACACACACAAACTGTAATGAAGAGTAACACACAAGAAAACATTTTCCTAAAGAAGATGAAGAACCAAACAACTTTCTGGAAGAGGATATTTACAGGGACAGCAAGAAAAGCCAGGTTGTAGCTGGCAAATACACATTTTGAGGAGGTTACAACTAAAGATTAAAGTAGTTTTACACTGTCACTGGCAGTCACGTCTTGTTAGTTCTCAAATATAGTCTAGGGGTAGGTGTCAGGTAGGAAGGGAAAGAGACCCCTTCTGCACCAATTCCTGCTGATGGAGACTGAAAAAAATCATTTACAGTTTATTGAAGGTTTATCTTTCTAAGTGCAGTATTCATATAAATTGCATCAATTTCTGTTAGTCAGGCCTTGCATTCACTATCAAGCCTTATGGTCCTGTTTACTTCTGAAAAAAACTGCAAAGGAGGTGATTAGGAAAGGATAGTGATTCTAACTGTCACTGTACTTCACACAAATCAACAGCTTAAGATCAGATGCCAGCCAAGACTAAACTTTTGCTAAAACAACGTCTTTCATCTTGTGTGAAAATGAAAAACTTCACTTTTTTAGTAGGACTGTAATCCAAACTAATAAGAAACTTAAGGAAGAATAGTTAAAGAATAATAAATGATATAAAGACTATATAAAGATATAATATATATATAAATATATATAAAACATATAGTAGATAAAGAATAATAAAATATAGATAAAGAAAAGATAAAGAATATATGGGGGTGCTGGAAAAAGGAATCTAAAGCTATCTCACAGTAAACTACTGATAACATCTTCATTTCAAGAAAACACATCTATGTTGGGGAGTACACGAGGGGTAAATGAGGAAACTCACTGGTTTTTTAGTATTGATTTTACTTCCTGTTGTACTGGCACAAACTACATCATGCCATTTAGTAAAACCAAAGCTGACACTGCAAAGGGAAAGCTCAGCTTTTCTTCCTCCTTGCTTGCACCGCTGACCTACTCAATAGCTCGGTATATAGATGATCTTCTACCTTACTACAGTTTTCTTCTAGAAAAGAATAGCTTCTGGGTTTACCTATCTTCACATCTTTTGAGTGGAAGAGARCAAAGACAATCCCAGCGGAGGGAAGTACTAACTAGAGTCAAAATACATGACACGAACACATGTCGGAAAAAGAAGTTAAATCTTATAAAAAGAGGGCCCATGAAACATATTGACTGGGAAATTTTCAGTTTCAAAAATAARCTGAAGGCACATTCTTCATTTTCTTTCCCTAGCTCATATACTTCTTTCTAATAACAACTATGCCTTTTTTTTTTTTCACACAATAACCTGCTTCGAACTTTTTTATTACATATTTGGTGCTAATTGTGCAATGCCACTACTATATCCAGAGTAGTGTGTATAGCTGCACTTTCGACTATTTGAGTTCAACAAGTCTACAGTATTAATAATTCAGATGAATGTARCCAAGACCCATTAATTCCTTTATCCACTGCTGTAAAGTAACACATTTACAGTTTCTATGTCTGGGAGATTAAATGACAATTTTCTTCCAATTAAACACMCCCTCCCCATGAAGGCCTTCTCTTTTTAACGACTCTTTTATTTCTGTGATTGAAAAACAAATCTGGGAATCAGTTCTGGAAAGAATATTAGCTTAATAAAAAAAAAAACAAAAAACACTACACTTCACAGCAACTATCTTTATCCAGTTTCATCATATGCAGTTTCAAACTGGACTCTCTACCTTTTTTCACTTTTACTTTGAACAGCAAAATAGACCACTGATGAAAGAGGATTTATCCAATTATTATGAGCAAAGTAGTTTTAACTTCCTTTAGATATCCACTAACAAGATATAAAATGGCACTTCCCGGACACATCACCAGCGCAATAGGGCCTTTATTGATTTTCATATCATGTTCTTCAGTCTAAGATCACTCTCTTGAGGACTCTGCTTCCCAGCAAGAAAAAAAAATGCCTTTTCTCTTTGAATTCGGATCTATTAATGCAGCCCTTGCTGGAGACAGTGTCATTTTAGTTCTCTCTCTCTCTCTCTGTAGTTGATGTGTCTACACCTTGCTAGCTCAGTGTCCTAATGGATCTCAGGGTTGGAGGTCAAAGTATGAAAACAAAAAATSAAATTGCTCAGCTTGGGAATCAATAAGAAAAAAGCTCTTAACATTCTTTCTTAGGGTAAAATGTGCAAGCAATGAGGTGTGATAAGTGCATTCAACCTTGTGCAAAGACTATAAATAGAGTATCAAATCCAAAGATGTAAAAAATAAGACATAAAGAAGAAAAAGTGGTTAATACTATTTTTTAGCTTGTGTTACTGCCATCAGGAAATTCACAGTTGAAGGAATAGATAACTAATCTTTCCATTCATTATTATGAAGGTTTCTGAAGTGCAACACTGATGTCATCACCACACAATTTAAATTCCACAAATTTGAAGAGTCAAATTACTGGTTTCGGGGAAATAGAGTTTCACAAACCCAGTTGACATTTACTCTGAATTTACCAATGATTACAAATTCAATCTGTGAAAAAGAGTGATATGAGAGTTTGGAATTGACAGGAAAAAGTCATGGGGTCCCTAAAGCCTTTACTTGAATTTATAATGTACATCAGATTAGCAATATATGTACAATCTCCAGTTTGTATGAAAATATTAATTTGCACCTGTAATTTTTAAACATTGTTATAAAGACGAAGATAAATATATTGCAACTGTTTTTTTTGTGCTGACTAGCTTTACTGAATATAGCACTTAATAACCAAAATTTATGGAGCTTAGATTTTTGGGAAATGGACAAGAAAAAGCTACAAGGCATAAATGTTTTATATCTCAACTTTAGCAGTCTTTGTCACAGACATACAACATAACAGCATGACAGTTCTGATAAGAGCTTACTCCAATGACAAAATAAAGAATTTGCTTGACAGGCAAAGAAGTATGTTTTAGAACCAGACATCATAATGCATAATGAAACAAAGCTCTCACACCTGATGCTTGCTACATTCACACATGAATCTACTGCTTTATACTAAGGTTTATTAAAACATCAAAATCTGGCCCAACAGGTTTAGGTGTCATTAGTTTTAACAAAGAATAGCTCTTCTCTTACAACTATAGTATGCATACAATCAGTATTAGAGACTTTCCCTTGATCTGGTTTTTGATTCTTTTGGGACATTATACCACCAGGCCACATTCCTTCATTTGGAACCAAAAAAACAGCAACAACAGCAAAAAAACCACAACACACAAGCCCACAATCCTACAATCCTGASTGCTTTATGCCAAAGCTCTGTAATAGCCCTGCCCCATAGCATTTAGCAGTTTTTCAAGCAAAGTGCCATAGGCTTCATTTTTGCAGATTAAATGGAAGATCAAGCCACATGGACACCCAATGACATTTTTACATACAGCCACATAAAGGAACAAGAGCTCTTTTTCAACACTCAAAATACAATGATAGAAAAATGCACACAAACCATAGGCAACTGTATGCCTTGTTCTGTTCCATGGTAAATTAAAGAATACTATATAACTAAATTTAAGGAAAGAAAGACATGTCAACTTTTGTCTTAACTTGCATCTCTAATCTGTGCTCTTTGGAATAAGGAGAGTCTGAAGGGCCACAATTGTTCTTTGGATACTGTAAGAGCAATAAGAAGCAATGAGAAGGCTGAAATGACAGCAATAGGGATAATATTCTCCACAGACTTGGAAGAGCTCTGTGCAGAATCTAGGAAACAAATAATGCAAAAGAAGTTCAGCACAACCTTTGCAACTTCCCTGCTCAGGAGAAGGGGAACCCAAAGGAGAAGAGACCCAAAGGCCAAATAGCTCACTACAACCTCAGTGTGTTTGTCAGCTCGCTGCAACCACAAACAACCTGGTACATGGGACTATCCAAAGCGCATGATCATTCCATCCACATTACTGCTCCCCTAGGGTAAGACTGTAAAGGAGATAGGATCCACACAAGGGCAGGAGGAAGGAGGGAGTCTCCATTCCTCCYCTGGCTGCTTGAAGTAACCCAGCCATCAAGATCATTGATGAAAGAAATCAGCTTAGGACCTTAGCACAAACATGTCCACTTTGCATCTTGACATAACAGGGTTGTTACAAGTTGAAGCAAGTTTACACAACATGTATTAAACAATGTCTTTAAACAGATACATACATAACTCTAAACCAGGATGAAAGATCCAGGTATCACCTGGGTAAAATGAATCAAAAAAAAAAAGAGTACAAGAAGCAAGATTTACTTGCAAAATTAAGGGAGCTGCCTATGCTTTTCTCTCCTCTGTGCTATGAGCTTGAGGGTTTTTTGGCATCTTGTCCATTTTGTCACCAAAACCCCTATTCCTTTAAAAGAAAGGATCACCATGTCGAATTCGAGCTGCTTTCCTTATAGTCATGTGGATATAAGTGTACTGGTTTCTTTACATACAATTCAGAGCTCATGGTTTGTATAGATTCCTCTATTTTAGATATTTCCTCAGGAGACTTTTAAGAAATTAAAAAGTTACTAAATGAAAAATAATTGAATTTGCACAGAGACCATCATGATGAAATTATGAAAATCCAGTTTGGTTTGGGGCTTTCCCTCCCATTTTCCTTCCTGTTCCACAAAGGAAGACCTAGAGGAGTGCTGACATATCAGTCAAGTCTTCACTGATAGCTGTCACTGGACCTCTGAAAACCAGCCATAAGTTACTCAGTTCTATCAATAGTTCTTTAAGAATCAAACTATTAATATGTACGGCTCTCATGCTCTTCTGATATCCATTTTGTCAAGTCTGCTGAAGAGCTCACAGCAAAACTCTGCTATGCAAGGGAACCTCACCATGTCTCTGTACCTCTTGAAGTGTACTGAAATCTTTCTAACTTTCTGTGCTGTCAAGGTTCTACCTAAGCCTGTCAAAGAGCTTTCAGGAGCTCTGAGTATGCCACATGCAAAATCACATAAAAGGAGTATGCCACATGCAAAATCACATAAAATTAACTCTTCTTCAGTGACAAGTTAAAAAAAATCAGAAGTCTGGACATTTCCTACTTGTAAATGTTGTACTGCATTTGCCAAAAGTCTAGTACTTTTTTGTGCAACATGACTTACAAAGTCTGCTATTCAAAATTTGGATTKGGAGTATTTGCCTGAGACTCCTATGGACAGAGAGAAATTATCTGGGCTTAGCATTAAAAAAAAAACAATCAATTGCTGTGTTGCTGCAAAGGTGTATTACATCAGTATATGCTTCTCTTAAGAGCTACAGCCTWACCTGTTCATTTTTGTTTTTGTCCCTGCCCAAGAGCAAATTTCCACTCCAAATCTCAATGATGTCAATTATCAAACCATCTATCCAGATCTTAGTCCAATTAATTTGGTGTATTTTTGTACCACATCCCATTTCTCTAAACAGAAAACTATTTGCAAGCTTGCAAACTGACATTCTTCAGGAAGAGCCTGACAGCAACCCAGTAGCACTGGCCACCTTCTCATGGAAACATACTTTTTAAAGTGAATGTTTACTCATCAGATTAAGTTATTTTAAGTCTTAGCATAAGACTACTTTATAATKGTGAAAGTGTAACAATATTTTTAAATGAAATATGTAATTCCATTGAAGCTGCAACACTAGTTATACCACACATCTCTAATATAAATATAAACAKGACTACCACATGTAGGCTCGATAGAATGTTAACTCAGGACCAGCTCAAATCTTCTTAGCACTTTGGAAACAAAGGAATCTTACCAGGTAAACTGCACTTATCCTTAAGGAAGAAAATGTCACCTTGGCACACACTGAAGAACAAATTCTGCCCAAGGAGAAAGAAGGCCATCAGGTCTCAGGGATCACTACAGGAATGTAGCCAGGGCCTTAGTAGAAAGGATGCAGGGCATGTAACAAAAGCTTAGACAAGATCTGCAGAACACACTACTGCTCAAGGGAAAACCAATGAAACTGTGACCACTGCTTCACACTGCAGCCATTTCCATCCCCTCTATTCTCAAGTGCGGGTCACTACTGTTCATTACTGTTTTTCAGTCACCAAGAAGTAACACTGAGTCGGATTGTGAAATGTACAGGCCTATGGAAGTTGGGTGCTTTGCCCACCATTTCCTCATGTGATTGTCTACTTTTTCTAGCACTACAACTCCAGCTTTTAAAGTCTAGGCAATCTCACTACTCATTCGAAATACTTCTCCAGATTCATACAACCTCCTGTCCAAAAAACACTGATCTTTGAGGTTACTGTTTCTGTAACTAAATGAACCACAGTCTTATTTATAAGCTAGGACAGGATTTAGAAGCGCCTGACCTTCAGTAGGCAAGGAAAGCAGCAGCTGTCCTTGTTAAAATTTGAAACTTTGCTGCCACTTGCTGAGGCAGATTTAATGCATCCTCCCAGCTTATCAGCCAAAATTGTGAACAGTCCACATCAATCAGAACACACCCATCTCATCTCAGTCTTTTGGGGATGGAGGCCCATTAGGAATCGAAAACAGATAAAGCCAAACTTCAGTCAAAGTTCTACTCCCATCCTGGCCAAAATATCCTTGGGTTATTTATATAAAAAAAATGAAAGTGGAGAATGACTTATTTCCCATTAAAAAGGGAAATCAGGAAAATATTTTCATATACTTAATCYATTTTTTAAAAAACATATAAAGAGCAGGTAGATGCCTTCAAGTTTGAAAAAAACACCATTTCCTGGATTTTCCGCACAAAATCCAGTGTTATAAGACTGTACATCTAAGATCAGAACAGATGAAGCTACTATTAGGCAAATAAAAGTTTCTGGCTTTGAATCTAGTTTTCTGAATTAATTTAGCCATCATCGAAATTTCAAATCTCAAAAGTGACTACAGTATGTAAAGCATGCTAGAAATGGTATGTACACAAGCTTACTACTAAGATGTAGAATGCCAATATAAATCTGACTTTGAAGCCCAGGGAAAAAAAGTAGCCATCAGGGTCTTTTTTTTTTTTTTTCTAATTTAGAAGACTTTAGGCATGAGCTGTATTTCCTCTGCACACAATTTCCCAAGAAACTGTAACTACACTATTTCAGAATAGCGTGTTCAGATRTGCTGTTTTAGCCAACCAGAAAATAGCTGGAAAAAAAATGACTTAATTTACCTACCTCCATCTCATACATTTTCACTTAACAATACTTCAGTGAAAGAGAGACAACAGAATTCTCCTCCTGACACTTAGAAAACCCTTTAGTAAAAACAGCTTGGCTTTTCTCACGGGAACTTGTAGTATTCTACAATTCTTACTCACATCCCTGGTATCTTACCCAGACAGAAGTCCTGATGAGTCAGCAGAAAGCCTGCAGACTAAGATACCGCTATGAGCTGAGAGGGTCTGCAGACTAAGATACTTTTCTGACCCATGATGAAGCAGCGAAACCTGGATGCAAGAGCAAGAAAATAAAAACAATTAGTTCTATGTGATATTGTCTGTAGAGTCATTCTTATTTGAAGAAGCAACTGGCAAAAGGCCCAGTTCTAAAGACAGCGTTTAACAACTCCATACAGCAACTCAGCATTCACAGTACCAATACATTAGTTTCTTAAATGTCAAGCTGCGAAGGTCTGCAATCAGTACCAGGAGGATTTTAATTAAATCTGAAATAGTAGTTTCTTTCCACAAAAACTTGATACAACACATTCGTTGTGATGCTCCTCATAGGAGAAGAGAAGAAGAGAATGGATTAGTGACACCCCAAGATGTGGTTACCTTTACCCTCTGGAGAGGATAAAAGGCTTCCTAAAAAATGTCTTCATGTAAGAAATTCTCCAGAAAGTCCGATAGCAACTCAGATTGCTCAGTTCACATACTACCTCAAAAGAAACAAATATGCTGCCTTGGAAATGTGTTTCAGAAATGTTAATCAAACAAAAACATGAAAATAAATAATTCTGACCTCTACAAAGAAAGCTCAATCACCTGCTCTCTCAGACTGCACCCATGTTGAAGAGGCTGACGTCATGTAAACCCACCTAGGAAGAKAAACAGTCAAACCACATCAAGTAACACTGATTTTGCGGTCAGATGCTTTACATGAATATAGGTTTACATCACACTAARGAAAAAAAAAATCCTTGTTTAAACTTCCTTTTTTGTTTACAATTGGGAACAATCATACTAACATGTTACCAGTCTTTTGCTTAGCACAGAAAACATTAACGAAAAAGACAAGCTTTGGGCTATAACACAAAAATATTTTTCTAAAAAATGATATATGATTCTCCAGTTTGTAATGTGCAATTTAGCCTTCTACAACAGCTATTCACTCCTGTGAAATGAGAAACTCTAAGACCTAAGGAAGGACACACCTGGTACTAATAGAGTTTCACTCTAGTACTACAGATCCAGGCACTGACAGGCAAACAGCAGAGCGTAAGTCTGGGGCAAGCAGCATTTGGGCTGGTGCATAGAAAAACAGTTTGCATACTGAAAGGCAAACTTGGAACTGTGACAAATTTAGCCTTTTTATCCAGAAAGTAAATCTGTCATCCTTGGAAGAAATCTAAATTGCTTGCACTGTGTATTTGCAGTGATTTTCTTCAGCTTTTGTCAGTTTATATTTTGGTATTCTTTTTTTAAGCTTTAATAGTTTGACTTGCAAAACTTCAACCATTTTTCCCACACCCAAACTGAAAGTATTACAGACTGTATTACAAGTTAGAGATCCTKCTGTTTATTACTTACCTGGCCATTGCAGGTGAAACAAGGCTCACAATGTAAAATTACTTTGCTTTTAATCCTCCATATTTGACATGGATACAGCTTCAACTCCCAGAACAGTCTATGGATACTCAAAGGCACTGAGGTGGAAGCTCTGTTTTTTCTCACCTATAGCAGAACTAAATGGCAGAACACACAAATGAGACAACAGTCTGTTTGCCTTGTGAGGAATTATGAATTAAAAACTATGCAAACTGTTTCTTAAAAGCATCCCTAAACATAGGGGCTGTGCTCCTTCAAACGGGTTTTGCTTTAGAAGTAATAGTATGTATAGTATAACTGGAAAAGTTACTTATTGAAAGTAATTTATCTGGCAAACACAGACATTTGCTTCAAATTACTTTCAATGATTCATTATTCAGCCAGCTTCACAGTCTACAAACAACTCTTTCCACATGTTCTTTTCAGAATCATGTGCTATTCTGTTTAAGAATAATTTTTATGTGACAATCACTGCTACTGAGCAACTATTACTTGATGTAGCAGTACTGTAAAAGTAATGATAAGCTCTTTGGGATTAGAGTGATGCCTGTGCTGCATCTAACACTGTAGAACCTTGATTCTTATACTAYTTCTGTCCAAAAATCAACCACCTTCTCAACACTGTCCTCAGTGTATTTGTCACTTTATGTGGAAAATATCTTTTCTGAGATAAAAGCAATTACCTCATGGTCACCTCAACATTAGAAAGACAATGCTGTCATAACCTGAACTTCCTAAACTTGGCCATTTATTACGTTTGAACAGAAGCCATGTTACATTGAACAGAATCTATCTGCATCATCAAAGCGGTAACCACAAGCTTTCATCATAGGCAATAAACTAGGTCACTACACAAGAAATCTCAGCATTAAGGATTTCAAAGGATCAAGGTCCAGAAGATCAAAGAAAGTCCTCTCTGCAAAACAGTGCAAGAGCAGTCAGGGAGACACCTCCACTTATATTCAGTAATAACGATGCAGAAGTACTCTAGCAAGAGAATAAGCTTGATGATCCATTGGTCAAAATTAACCCCTGTCATCGCTCACACAGGACATAAGGGAACACAGTGGTTCTGTTGCAAATTTAGGGCCCCTGTGCAAGTTCTGAGCTGACTCCATCACAAGCATCAAGCTATGGGACTAGCCTGGTTTTGCAGGCTTTTTCTCAGGGAATAAAAAATCAWTTCTGCCCTTACTTTTAGAAGGAGACTTATTGGGAGAGCCTGATTGCGTACAGCTTTGCCCTTGCATCATCATCTACCAGGATGCAAAGCAGGGGCAACATGTAAGCAGCAAAATAAAATAGTTTTGTACCAGTCACACAGATCAAGATATCACAAAAGCAAGTGAGGAGAGCATTTGGGCTACTATAGGAAGTTTTCTTTTGTGTTGTAGTCAGATACTACTATCAGGGTAAACAAGAAAGCACAAAACACTTTCCTCCACTATAGATTTGCTAGATCTGCTATTGTATATTTTAAAGAAAAAAAAAAAAAAAGGAAAAATAAGAATGTTCAAACTTTTTTGTTGTTGTTCTGTTTTGCTCTTACACTACTCAAGTACTGCAACTCTGATGTAAAGAATAACAGAAAAGAGACATAGATTTTTCTGGGTTACTTCCTCCACCCCATCTTGTTACAAGTCAGCASAAACAAACCAGTGTACTAGCATTAAAAGAACTAAAGCACTCTCCTCTTGCACTTTGAAGTTCAACCCTTTTTGCCTGAGGAATTCTCCTGGCTCACAAGTTTCATGTCAGCCCTTGATTGTGTTTTGATGTTTCTGCAGATCTACGATTGAGTTCAATTCTCAGCAGCCAAAACAGACATTTGTCATCCTTATGCATCAAATTTCCCGTGGCACACTGCCCACTTAATCATGCAGGCAAAGARAGCTCTGAGAAAGCAAGGGGGCTGCCTGTAAATGGCTGTGACCTAGCATGTGTGGAGTCACATGTAATTACCATTACTTACAAGGATCACTCAGGGCTTCCTGGTGTTGCTGCACACCAGCCTGACCATGCCAGAGTGTTGAGTAAATATTTGCACGCAACAAGAAGCTGTTGAGAGGGTTTTGTCTATGGTCACAACCCCCAGTCAATGAAATATTCAGCATGTGAAATGTCTCCAGTGATGCAAAGTGGTGGGTTTTCACTCTAATTTGATTAGCAGTTATGATTCTTTCATGAGGTGTGACTGTCCTCCCAGATTAGCATCAGCCCGGAGTCAGTGCAGCAGTCACGGAAGACAGGAGGCAGAAGAAGAACAGTCTTTGAGCAGGTTACAAAGCTTATTTTGCAGGGTATCTTTTGCAATTCAGAGATTTCATCTTTAGAAGAAAATACTAAAGCCTAAATCTTAACTTAAATAAGTCTAACCCAGGAAATTCCCTAAAGTGCAAAGGAATAKCACTCAAATTCTTTACTTACATGTAAGACATGAACGTTTATTTCCGTACTAAATATACTCATCATCTCCTAGTGGAYACTCCGTGTCCAATAAGCTTCTTAATTATGTTGAATGAACAAAAGTAGCACTTTTAAAACCATCCTATCACTGTGCAAACAACTGGAAATTTGCAATGAAAATGCTAATTTGGCGGCATAGTTCTAATATCGTCAATTTAAACTCTTGTACCACAGTAACATTCCCAGATCACTTCTGTACTGTTTTGAATGCAAGTTTAATGAAAGGAAGCAAATTTTTCCAGGAGAGGGTATTGTAATTGATCAAAATACTGGAACAGACAGGAAAGGTCTTGCATACCTAGCAGCTATCATTGTTCACCCATCTATCAGCCAATCTGTTCTCATATGCATTTATAAATCTTGGTTTAGGCAGAGTTATTACATCTCAGACTCATTATATCACAGAGATATTACATCTCTGACTAGAATAAACAGAATCATTTAAAGATTTAAACATTGTTAGCAAGCACTTTGTCATAATAAAAATACCTCAATACTAATGCATTTAAACACTGACCTATCAGCAAATAAAAATAAAAGCTAAGAAGTGGAATGTATTTATACAATCTACAATATAAGAAATTTTGTTCTCAGTCTATTGATCTCTTGAATTCTTTTCCTTGATGCTTTTAATATTTACAGGCCTACTAAATAAATGTGTCTCAATCTTGCTTAAGCTTCAACACAGGTTTACTTTACTATTTTTCTTTTTCTCATACACTAAATGTACTAAGTGTTTGGGTTACTGAAAGGTAAATCCAAGCAAACTATCAAATTCATTACAGGATTTCCCTGCCATCATCTATCCCCTTCCGTATGCACAGCTGCACAGCTCCAGCAGCTTTTAAGAGCCACAACAGACAAAACATTTTCTGGAAAGCAATAGCAAGATGCTTAATTATTTAAAAAGCTACAGCTGGGGAAGATCTGTTCTAATACAGCCCTGGTTTGGGGAGATTTGCTTCTGTTAAYTGTTGCTATTATACTTTTGAGCCAAAAATCCAAACCAAATTAAGTAGGCAGACTTATAATCAAATTAGCAGGCATACTGAATACTTCTGTTGCCCATGAAACATGAAGTAATCCCTCTACCCATGAATAAAATGACCTTGAGTTAAAACTATATATATAAAAAAAAATTAAATAAAGTTGGAGGTTTGGTCTGCTATACATAGGAATCATTCAGAAAATAYGAGCTTGAAAGTTTGCTTTGAAAGGCAGATATATTCAAATTCATCTCTACTCTCAGCATCCCAATTTTTTTTTTAAAGAGGATAATCATATTCTTACCTGTCAGTTTTCTAACATAAACATTAATAATAAATGAAGAGTCTTTTATTAAGTYGTTATCTTAGAGCACTTTTAAAAGAGTGACATTGGAAGAGATATTTAAAGTGTCTTTAAAAGAAGTTAGCATTAGTTCTGTAATGCAGCTACAAAAGCTAAAGTTTTTTCACCAGCRCTGGTCCAACCATCAAAGACCTGAGGCAGAGAAGGTCATTTGTCTGTAGAGTATCCAAATTAATTTTTTCTGCTTAGGGCATCAATTAGGTACTCTGAGTAGCATATCTCTCATAAGAAGCAATGTAGCTCAGTCAGGAAGATTACTCTTTAGATTATGCAGATATTCAAATAATTGCTAACAAACCAACTATGGGTACCCTTCAACAAAAGAATGTTTAATAGTAGCGTATTACAAAAGTGCTTAAAAGGAGGAAAATACATTTATTCTGAACAAATTAGCTTCAGAAAGCTTGTCAAGGAAAGATTTGTGTTTTGTTGTTGTTATTGTTTTAATCAAGCTATATAGTAACACAGGCACAAGCCTATACTCTATCTTCATTTTTTGTTCATCTTCGAAGCAGGCAACCACTGAGTCAGAAAAAAGCACATGCAGACCTCTGAAAAGGAAGAATGCAGATCGAACAACTGCAGCTAACAGCATGCAAACTCATTCAGTCACTTAATCTGGCCTGTCAGGTTTCAATAGCTAGCTTGATATCTTAAATTATTTTCTTAAAGATGTGTTCCTGTTGACAGCAGAGATGAACTACATTATTCCTTTAAAATGTTGAAGCACCTCAATCATATAAATTCAATCTTTCAAATTCATTCCATTTCAATTAAAAACATAAAAAGGAGCAACTGAAGGGTAGGTGACAGTGAAGAAATGTCACCACAGAACTGTAAGACTCAAAAATCAAAGATGAAGTAAAAAAAAGAGAGGGATGAAGGAGAACAAATTGAATTGGGGGAAGGGGAATTAATGTGATTTTCTGACATGCACAAAAGAAACAGTAAACCCATAAGCTTGCTCTGTTGCAAAACATCAGAGATCAGTGTTTTGCTTCAGAAATGCTGTTGTGGTGTTTAAGAACTGGCCTTCACATGACAGTAATCTCAGTATGGGGGGGGGAAAGTGGAAATCACATATTGGACCTTCTTTTTATTGAACAAAACCTAACCATGCATATCAGGAAGTGAATCGTACCTGGAGTGCTTAGTGCCATAAACAGGCGTGTTCATGTTACAACTAAGCATTATTGCAATATCCAACAATTAAACATTCATTTGCTGAAGGGCACCCATCATTATTTTGTTAGAAATAATGTCTGCATAATCTAATCTGCATTTAGTGTAGTCTCTTTGCAAATCCAGTACCTTTAATAGTAGTCATAATTATTACATGCCTTTTATACTTTTTTTTTCCAGCTTATCCCAGTAGGCCTCTGTAGCTCTTGATATTTCAGTAGTGTACTGAAAGCGGGTACACTAAGCTGGAGTTATCTCCAAGATCCAAAATTTTCAACTTTCTTGTTTATAGGTCATAAAAAATGACATATCACCATGTATTTCCTTGTCTATTCTGGTTTGCTGGCATTGTCAAATAAGTACATTTTTTATTTCAATCAACTGAAACTCAAACAGGTTCGCTTCCAAACAGTTTCTGTGGACATGCCTTCTGTCATATTGGAAATGCTTCAGTGTGTGGGAAAGCAAATACATGTCTCAATTTTCTATCCAATCAAATCTAAATTAAGTAATAAAAAATCAACAATAGAAACAGAGTCCTGAACAAAAAWTTTTTTCATAAATGTTGCATATAAATTTACATGTCCTGTTTTAGAACTGGAGGAAGAATCAAATAAATGATAGCAGATAATCTGATCCAACTACAGATAGTTTTTTTCTATACTGGAACCTATGAGATGGAGAGATGCAGAAGAGCTCAAGTGTTGACAAGATTAGTTTTTTCTGCAAAAACATTTAGTTGGCTGTGTGCATATGGCCAAAAAGAGATGTGATAAATCATTAGTACTTCTATAGGATATTCAGCCTCAGGATCTCCCAGTATTTTGCAAACTTTAATTAATTCTTGCATTACTTCTGCAAGATAGAAAATAAATTATTATCTCCAGATTGCCTCCTCATCTGTAATCACAATATCTCATCCAAGATTGCATACAAAAACTATTACACAATCAGGAACTGAACCCAAATTTTATGACTGATAGAACTTGCTCTAACACTAGCTGAGCTCTTCCAGCAATAGCAAAAGTTGAAAGTCCTGCATACGTGTAGCCAAGTTTTATAGAAAAACTATAACCTATAACCAGAGGGACATGAATAAACTGCTGTCTTGACCACTGGCTTCTGCATTTATGAATTCTATTCCAAAATATTTTAAAGTGATTTAAAACTCTGAATTTTGGTTTGACTTCCTCTGTGTAATTATAAACCTACCTGTTTTGTGTGATGCTGACAAGACWGCATTGTTTTCCTTGTCAGTTACCAAGAACTTTCTAACTGTGAGATTAGACTATAAAGTTGTAGTTGTTCTTAATTGTTTTGAGAGTTCAAATGAAAAGAGTAAAAGTCTATTAGTACAACACAGTTTCAGTTGCTATCACATACTACACCCATCAAAATGATCCATGACTAGACATAGAATTTTCCTGTTAAATTTACCGTTCAGATTAGCATTTGGACCTGATATTTAATGTATTTTAAGACTGGATTGTGACAGTAGATGTACTTKCTAAAATTATGAGTTTTGTGTTAATGAAGAATTGACTTCAGCCTCAGSGTATCTGAAGTATTCACAATTCTTCAGTTTGCTAATCATAAGAAGCTTTAACAGAGCTGTGCTACACAGAACTGACACTGTGGTARTACATCTGGACATAAAAAGCAAAGTGCTATCAATGGGGGCCTCTATATTTCAGACAAATGAGGAAAAATTGATTCCTTTCCACTCTTCATAGATACTCCTGCACTGATACTATCTAATGTATAAAACAATGAAACCAGCAATTTGAAATTTTTACTAGAATGATATGATTTTGTAAGTTTTTTGCCGTTATTTCCAYTATAGATCTTTAAAATGCTCTTTTTACACAGCTTAACTGTTTACTGGTACAACAGCATACAATATGTTAAAAATAGTTATGAACATGCTGTAGATCTGATGGCACCTCCAAGTAGCTGAAAACTGCAACATTTTTTAGGGAAGAAGAGGAAAAAATCTCCTCAGTCAAATTACCTATTTTTTGGCCTGTGGAATTTTGCCAAGAAGCTTCCATCCTTATATCTGATCTGCAAATATCAATATGCACTACTGATCAAAGATAAACCTTCATCTGACTGCATAATGTGCTATGATGGACAAATGCTCTCATCAAAAATTATGAGACATTATTAGTCTGTGTCCCCTTCCTCCCCAATTCCCTCTCTACCTTTTCAAACTGCTGCCACAGGCCTTTCTCACGAAACAGTTTTCATGTGAGTGCAGAGCACYATTATGAGCACTTTAAAATGCATAAACCAATCTAGTTCTCTGCTTCCCTATCATATAATTCATCATACTATGCTTACTGGGGTCCTTGGTATAGAAAGCATGCACTTATCTTCAACTAATCCGTMCCTCCCCACTTCATACCTCAAGCTCTTTTCCTAGAATAATGTCCACAAAATGTAAGCAGTTAATAACATCAATTATATTCAGTTGCTTTCTTCTTCGATTTACAAGATGACACACAATGCAGAGAAACTAAGCATGCTTATAGTGGAGCAGGAACAGGTTGAATGTTCTTTAAGTGCTCAGGCATTTGCTTTGTAAGTTTAAATCTTCATCATTTTTGAAAAAACACTTAGATTCCATTTTTGTCATTTTCTGCCATAAAGTTACGTGTTCTTTCATGCAACTCATGGTCTCCATTAAGACTGTTACGTAAGTTATTTAGAAAATTCATAAAGTTACTCCTCTATCATCACATTTGAAAGTAGAGCTGGTTTTAACTTGTAAGCCACAATTTGGATGCCAACTACTTCAGTTCTCTACTTTTTCCTGTGGAATAAGGAATTCTTGCACCAATATTCTACCCCCCCCAGGAATTATGTTCCATGTCAGGTGCCAACCTAATCACCAAGCAAACTTCTTACCTACGGGGTTAATTCGAAAATACAAATGCTGTTAGTCTTCTCTGAAAACCATTCCATTTTACAAAAGCAAGGATTTAAATCTTAAAGTCACTAGAATTCAGGTCATGGTATATGCCCAAGAAGACAAGAAGCCCAGACAACATCCACTATATTTTATATACTCTGCAACTGCCTTCAGGTTGCTACAGCTTGTAAAGCTTTTGGAAAGTACTGGAACATTAGTCCCATGTGTCTGCAATTGCCTCTAGTAGTTTATGCAAAGTAGATTAAGCAGAGATGTACTTCTTTAAATGTGCTATTTCCTTTATTTTAAAGCATGAATTTGCTCAGGAAAATGGCAATGCTTTTTTTGATTGTGGTAGAGATCATGTACCTGCAATGCGGCCTTCCTATTGAGAAAGTGGTTCTAACTAGTTAGTGCTTGGCTATTAATTTTTAAATATCATTTTCTTAGAGAGTTCCCTGGTGTGTCAGCAAGCTTTTCTCATCTTAGTGACATCTGCTGTCTCTTTTACTTCTGCTGGTGTAATCCATGCTGCATCTTCACCTATTTATTCTTGCTAATGTAGTCTTTAGCTATGCTACTTCAGACAAGACACTTAAAAATGTCACTTGGCAGAATCAGGTTTTTGCACAATGATGTATTTATGTTCATCTGAAGTTTGACAAATGCTCTATTTATATTCAGTACTGCCTTTGTGTAAGAAAATATATCTGTACATATGTGCATATTTTTGGCTAAACTGAGTAAAGAATAAAGGTATGATTTATGAAAGGTGCAGGATTTTTTTAATGTAGTATAATGTAATGTGCAACATTCTGTAGCCAATAAATATAAGCAGTTCCATTAAAATGCATTAACCACCAAAATATTAAAAGTGTGTGTGTGTAAATATATACACACACATTTGCCCCCCAACTCCATCTCTTCTATTTAAAGCTCAAAATAAAAATCGATCCCCAGATTGCCAGCATGAAGGCACACAGCCATTGTTGTGTCAGGTCAGAGCAATTGAATTACTTCAAAGCTCCTGACATTTGGGTGGTTTCAGATGCTACAGAGGCAGGTATTAACCTTTCATAAAGGACAAATTGGCCGATAACATAAGGAGTTGAGGAATGGGGTGAGGGAAATCTCTTCCCCCAGTGGACTTTAGTTAGTTTATATCTGAAATAGCTGCCCTGCAAACTAAATAGTCAAAGTCTTTCTATGTCTGTGATAGTTTTCATCACTCATCTTTGGACCAGTATCTACTTCTAATGTAGTTTCTTTAAGACAGGTAAACAAAAAAATAACAAAATACTTGTGACAGAAGAGCAGCATTAATGTGATATGTCTTTAGAGTAGTTTTGTCATTGTTCTTTATTCCTTTGTAGTAAGTCCTAGCTATGTATCTGGATTTGGTCTTACACAACAAGTAGGTATTGTCTTTAGTGAAATATTCAGAAGCAGTGCACATGGGATTCTTATTTCAGTGGTTACCAAGTACATAAAAATGCCTTGGGTGGTTTTCAAATTGTTCCCTTTGGCATGCTTTAGCTGGGTGAGATGTTTAAGGATAAAGAAACAAAATATGCTTCCTCACAGGCTAACTAGTGGAAAAAAAAMCATCCTTACTTGTTTTTTCTTGCTCCACTCCACCGTTCTGTGCTGTGGATTTTGCCATGTAACCACCTTGTTAAACTGGAACTGTTTACGGGCCTACTCTGCTAGCTGGATCCCTGCACATATCAAGATTTAAAAAGAAAATTTTAAATATAGTGTTTGCTTTTTCTTTTAATTCAGTCAACAGTTTTAATTCAGTCAGCTGCAGTTCAGCTCACCATGATATGCCATAGACTTTGGCTTTGGACAGTAAAGGGAACAGGAATGAATGACTGGAAGCTGTAGGAGATGGAATAGTAAATGGGAAGGAACACAAAGGGAAGGTGGTTCTTAAACTGAAGAAAACATCATGGCATGAAGCCGTGAAAGCCCTGCAAAGAAACTTAATATCTGATTAAAGTTCTCATGAAACTTAATTATTCATCTGCCTAATCATGCTGCTCTGATGATGTCAGAATGTTTCCTGATTTTTTAATTAGCATCAGTTTAAAAAAAAAAAAAAAAAAAAAAAGAGAGATGACTGTGGCTGCGCTGAGGAGGAGAAAGGAAAAATGTCTTGGAGGAGACAGGTGTGGGCTCTTTGGGAATTTTCATTTGTCTAAGGCTCTTGTGGACAAGATGAGCAGCCTCGGGGAAATTAGGCTCTCTGGTTAATTACTAGTTTTTTGGTAGCTGATGATAGCTTCTCCTTGTTATTCAAGGCAATGACAATTGTTCCTGGATATCTTTTACTCCTTCACATTTATCTTGCATAAAGCACTGCTGGCCTTCCCACTAGCTGCTTACAGATTACTAAATGAGAGGGAATGATGTAGTCTACACTCTTGTGGAGAATCAGCAAATGAGAATAATTACTTGGATTTCACTACACAGCTATACTTAGACCTATAAAACAATAATATTAACCTCCTTAAATTAACAACTTACAACAGGGCATTTCTGGGTAGGAAGACAGGATAGGTTCAGTCTCAATTGATTTGTGTTTAAAAAGTATGAGAAAGTTAAGCAAGGCTGATTCAAGTACTCAGCAAGAAATCTGAGAAACTAAAGTTTACTGCAGAGAGTTCAGTGAGCTGTACTTTACCACTCACAAGCACAGTGATTTTAAGCAGAATTTTGCAAAATAATGTTACCAAAAATTTGGAATAAAGAACTCCTGAGCATCAACGCAGTATTAAGAAGCAGGAATTACTTATTCACAGGACTGAGTGTTTGGAGATCTCTCCTCCTACCATGCACACCATAAGTTGCATCAACCAAGGCTTATATTTCTCTATTATCTACCTATGAGTAAAATTTCCAGAAATGATCATACATAAACATTGTGTTTCCTAGCAAAAATTATAATATGCCCCATCCTCAGGCACACGCACCCTCTGTCGCTTTAGCAATCCCTGATGGTCTTTTAAAACCCCTGGTGGTTGTTTTTCAGGGTTTTTTGGTGAACTCTGGTCTCATCGGGGTCCCTTCCAACCTCAACCATTCTATGATTCTGTGATTGACCAGTTTCAGTCTTTTTCTGGATGATACATTGGTCCTTATCTTCATCTTCAAACAGTGTTTGCTGTCTTTTCCATACTGTCTCATGATGTACCAGCAACAGCAGCCAAAATTATGTCCTTGGGTGCATTCTTTTCTGGGGCTTCTTATAACACTGTCATGGAGTTAAATAAAGCTGGTGTCATTTCCCCACTTCCGAAACTTCTCATGGCCTTTTCAAAGCCTGATACACCTGACAAGTTTCAATTCTTCTCCCAATCATCACATAAATTCCTATTACATTTTTAATACTCATGTGTTTTATACATCCTATAGCTACACCAATTAACAATAATATAACTAGGAGGACAAAAATAGTTTGCAAAAGATTTGCCAACCAAGTAAGTCAGAATCCAAGCCCTTGTGAAATTCTGTTCAGCCAATTACCTTCTAAGCCTTAATTCATGTGACATTTGTTCCCTTCCACATATGCTCCCACATTTTGGATAGATTGTTGGATAAAACCCCCTAACAGATCAGATTCCCAGCTTCAGTTAATATAGGCAAAAAAAGCAGTTATTGATGCAAAATTTGCATTTTCCATAACCCTGTACTAATTGTAAAATCAAATTGTTCTGTAAATCACCTCCCTTATTAATAAAGAGACTAATACAAAGCATAAATCTTAACATGTTGAAAGGCGATTGGAAACTGACCTAATTTAATTTAAATCAAATCCCTTATTATTGGTGGACTCACAATGTCCTGTCTGACTGGGTTTACCTGCCATCCAACAGCAGGCTTCTCTTCATTTCAGTAATTCAACCAATCTCTTCTCTTTTTCTGTACACTGGGGCTTTGATTTTTAAGGTTCTTTCTGGAACCAGGGTGGCTGCGATTTTTGACAAGGTGACTCTTTTCACAGCTTTACCCCCTTTCCTCTTTCCTCTGATTACATTAGTTTGTCCAAGTTTCTATGCCTTGCAGTGCATCACTGCTATCTCTTGACAGCCTCAAGCAGCAGCATAAGATTTCTGCTGTACATTATGGGGTTCCCTTGTGAAGATAACAATCTCCTTTCCTTCCAAATTGCCTCATGTACATGTATTACCCCAAAGTTACATTTTATGTCAGGATAGATATTGGCTAACTCTCTTTCTGATCACTCCAGAGTCCATGTTAAAGCAATCAGCTCAGCTTTCTGAACTGATGTATATTTACTGTCAGTGGGTTTGCCTCTATTTTTTCTTGTAGAGTGACAATCACATAWCTGCCCTTTCATTCTCCTTTTTCCACAAAACTGCTTCCATCAGTAAATACCTCACAGTATGGATTTTGTAAGGGAGTATCTCTCAAGCCTGAGTGACCAGAACACATCTGTTGAATAGTTTGTAGGTAATCATGTACACTGTAACAAGGTAATATTAAGTTTTCACCTTGACACACCAATTCTTTTGCCAAAACATTACCAAAGAGTAGGGCTGTTCTTAAGTCCTTGAGGGAGCATGGTCCAGCACAGCTGCGTTGTGTATCCTGTTGTGGGAATTTCCATTGGAAAGTGAACCGCTTCTCGCTTTGTTCTTCCCACAGGATACAAAAGAAAGTGTCTTTTAAATCCAATATTGTAAAAGAGACATTTTACTCAATTATTATTAACAGTGTATAAGGGGTAAGTACCACTGGATATACATCAACCACTATTTCATTGATAGCCCTTATGTCTTGTATTAAGTGGCACTCCTGTGACAGGTGTTCATGCTCTAAAATTCATTAATTACAGGTTCAAGTCTGATGTAGGCTTCCAACTTTATAGGATATTGTCTTTGTCTTACTGACTTTGCCCTGGCTTTAATTCCACTCTTACTGGTTCTGCCAGTTCAGCTCTTGCAGGTTTCTCATCTGCCCAGACTAAAGGGTTCACTGCGCTCATGATGTCCAAGCAGGCAGCTTTAACTTGCTTTTTGTTACCCTCAATGTTTTTCATCACGGATAATTCCTGCAACATATATATCTGTGCTTCACAAGCATTATTTAGTGGTATATGAACTTGATCTTTGTTTTGATCAAAAGTTATTTGTGCTCCTAATTTATTTATCAAGTCCCATCAGCAGTAGGGGGCAGTCTGAAAAAAAAAAAAAAAATCTTTCATGACTATCTTACTCCCATTTTCACATTTTATTGGTCGAAAAAACCTYGACCTCTTGCCTTCCTGTGGCAATCATAAACAAATCTGCCTCCAGCATAGATGCAGATAGGGATTCCCGGTTCTCTGACATGCACTCATTTTCCCAGTGCCCCTTCTCCCTGCAAATTGCAAATCAATCTCTCTCTAGTGAGAGTCATCTCTAGCCTCCCTAATTTGGGGAAYGTAATCTCACTTGTCCTTGTCCCTTCCAAAAATTTCTTCTCCAAGAGAATGTTTGGGCCTGCCAAGATTGCAGCATAACGCTTTTTCTTTACTTCTTCTCTGCTATTGTATGCCTTACATGCAATCCCTATTAACTGAGATATTGATATTCCAAACATACAATCTACTTTCTGAAATACTTCCCTATATCTGGTGCTGATTGTCCCACAAATAATACAGTGAAATTTATCTTCTTAGCTTCATCTTCAGGATCCACGGCTCTTCATTTTTGAGTAATCTCACATAACTACTGATAAAACACAGAGGAATCCTCGGCCTTATCCTGTACAAACTTGATACAGATTTGTAACGGGCCTAGGCACTCCATGCTTTACTCCATATAATATTAACTGCTGCTACTCTTTAATCATTAACCTCCACACTACATGTATTTTGATCCCAATCTAGTTCTCTGACTTCATTCCTAGTTCGCTGGTTCATTCCTATTGTTTTATCTCTCATTTTCCTCTTGAGCTTTATCCAATACTGTTCAGATTTCCTTGGGCACAAGTGAAATATTCAGAAGCACTTGTAAATAGCTGACTCCTTCCAATTCATTAGATGTGCAATTGAGAAAAGAACTTTTACTCCAGCAGAATTTTGAGTCTGTTGGGTGAAGTCAGCTTTACTTATTTCCTTCACTGAGAATTTTCACTAGGACTTCACCCACAGAAGATGCTTTTTTTCTTTCTCTGTTCCCATGAGGTTCATGTCTACTATGCCCTCTCACGGTTCATTTAGGGATTTCTTTCTACATGCCAAGTGAACATAGTTCTCTGGACGATATATTTTTGAAAACGAATACAAGTGTTACAGCTTTAAAATGTGCTTTTGTCATAGCTTTTGTTGACCCCATCATCTGACCTCTCTGATCCTACCTTCTGGTTCTTCAAATAGATAGTTACAAGTGGAAAGGAAGGAAACATGAAAAGAGGTTTTTGTGTGCCAAAAGAAGGAAGTATAGCAACTAAAGTGTGATAGGAGTGAGAAAAGAAGGTTGCAGCCAACAGCCAGGTCATTGGCACAGGGGAAAGAAATGTCAATCCAAAAAAAGTCAGAAATTCTTTTTTGGAAGTAGGTACACTCACTAAAAATAACTACTACTGGCCAATTCCTAGCCTATTCTTCACCACGCTCCTTGGTGACATTAGGGAGTAGTACATAAGTCCAAGTTTCCCAAATAGAGATTTTTGTACACCTCTGCCTTTGATTCTAGTATTTACTGCTCTTGTATCTCATAAAGTTGCAGTCACATGTCTGGTTCCTTCAGGTTTTGATCCAGAGACAGCAAACTCCTTAAATTAAACTGTCATTTATCTTAGTTATCTTGATTTATGCAGTATTCTGTGGAACATTCATCTTCAATCTTGAGTAATCTTGAGTAATATTTTAATCTTGCTGTCCCTAATTTTACCCTTTATTTTCTCAGACTTCAAGACTTTTCTTTCTCTCTTGAAAAAAATACTGATGAAAGTCCAGGAGATACCTCTTATCTTCTTCATGAATTTTTCTTCTGGACTCTCCGCTTTTCCTCAGCAGGTCTACCTCCCCATTTTTAAAACCATTGGAAGATTTGATGTGTTTAAACTGGCACCTTTCTGAAATGATATTTACTGACTACAGAATATTTGAGTTAATTTCACAATGTAATATGGAAAAGTACTGTTCTTCTACATCTCCATACACGCTTTAGCATGTTTGAGGGTACAGAATTATTTTTACCATCTCTTTTATTTTGCTTTTCTAGAAATATTACCATGGTCAAAACTTTAATAAACTCTTGGACAACCACTTGTGTGTCTCTGCCAAACTTCCAACCTAGACATCAAACAATACCTCCCAGCCATTCTATTTCAAATTCTTTTCTTTGGGGCTTAGGTTTAATTTATTTAAACTGTTTAGCATATTTTATGCCTCGGTCATGTCCTCCCTTATCTTTCTCCCACACTCCCACAACCTGTGAATTTCTGAGGGGCTTTCTGCAGGCAGACATCTTCCTTGCCAGATCTCTACCAAGCTGTTCTTCCAGAGTTGACTACCATCTTTTTAGATTCAGGCTCTCTAGTCTGAATCTAGGGTTTGCAGTAATCCCTGGCAGTAGACTTGCTAACCATTTCTCATGRTGATGTTCTCCAAACTCTCCTCTTCTTATCTCAGACCACATTATATCAAGCCTGTCTCGCTGAGAAATGAGTCATACCACCAAATCTCACTAATTCGTAATGACTGGCTCAAAGGGTGGTTTCACATCTATCAACTTTACACTTCAACATATCTTTTCTCTTCCCTCTGTACATTTATTTTTATTTATAAATACTAAAGGGAGTTACCTCACAACCAACTGCAAAATACTAGAAATACTGAGTTTTTATCTCATAAGGAAAAAAAAAAGCAAAAAAAAAAAAAAAAAAAAAAAAAAGAGACGTCCTCTTGGACCAAATTTTAGTCTTTTCTATACTATTACAGTTGACTATAGGGCACCTCAGCAGACACCTTTGTTGTGTGCATGTTGTGGAGTGGCTTCTCTTGTGGCACGATCCAATTGCACCAGCTGTATGCAGTCCTGTCTCCCAGGTTCATAGCCTGGCCACCAACAGAAGAGGCCACCTCTACCAAAAGGTTCCCTCTTCTCGGGGACTGTCAGAGGAAGGTTGCAGGGTGCACAGCTCACCAGCCTCACCACGTATCAGCAATACATGGTGAGAAAAATAATAAGGCATGAAAAGAAGGACTGAAGATTTTCTCACTCCATTTATACAGATTATTGCTCTTCTGTGAAGAAAATGAAAAGAAAAAGGTCTGTATGACTCCAGGGTGCTTCCATGCTTTTTTTTTTTTTTTTTTTTTTTTTTTTTTTTTTTTTNTACATACATATATATATATGGGGTGTGTGCATACATATATTTTTACATACAAAACTAAATCTGTATGTTAACATACAAAGCCATAAGAATTTTGTAGCTGTTCTCTTCATTTTGTGAATTAGTTCTAATTCTTATATATATAATATACTAATACTATATATATATTTTTATGTATACACATGCACATGTTCATATATACTTACACCTCTTCCATCAGATCAATTCCATTTATTTATTACATGCATGTGTGTTGGTGTGTGGATAGCATTCCCAAAACAAGACTAGTATTTTATAGTCTTACAACATAATAAATCTTATTCTACTTATGCAGCCAATGACTAATTTCTATCATTTTCATTCTGTAATTATTTACACATCGCAGGAAGATTTACCTATCCCTTCTGAAACATCAAAACCTTATCCTGAGCACTACTGCAAGTCACTGCTGTAGATACAATGGATCATATATGTCATTGCAGTCATGCATCAGAGCTACCGTAATTCTTTATATTAAAATTGTTTTAGATCTCCATTTTTTTTTAATGTTCCATTATTTTAGGGCTCTAATGTAGTTTTCTGTAAGTCTTTCTGGAAAAAAAAAAAAAAAAAAAAAAAGAAAGAAAAAGAAAAAAGGGAGGGGGAGGGCTAGAAAAAGACTTTTGAGAGTTGAGAGAAGAGTCGAGAGAGAAGCAGGGGAGAGGCCTGAGGCGGGTGGAGGCTGCAGGCAGGTGGCGGCTCCGGAGATGCRGAGCGGAGCCACGAGGGAGCCTTCCGCTCCACCCTCGCCTGCTCGGAGACCCTCCACTGCCACTTGGGAAACAGAGTCGATCCTCCTTGGTTTTGACAGCCCAGTGCTGGTGTGGATTCAGCTGCCATCGTTAGCTGCCATCATGCAGCAGGAAAAAGAAGACACAACATGTCTTCTACCTCTAAGCCAATTTGAAAAAGAACTATACTAGAACTGGATCAACATCAGTAGTCTTTTTCTGCAGTAGTCTTTCCTCTTTGAACAGGACTTCTGCAGAAAACAGCCCAAGTGCCAGTCCTGAGCTCCTATGTGACACTGCAAGTACTTACAAAGCCTAAGGACTTTAGGGCCTTCTTTATCATGGGGAAGCATACCACACTGACTAGGCCTCGTGACGCATTAATTGACAGGTGTTGTTAAGTCTCACCTAACATTTCCTCGGAGCCATCATCTGCAACAGAAACAGAAAACTAGGGGAGATGGAGAGGCRTAGGGAACGATCCCTGCTGTCTCTTAGTTCTGGGCTGTAACAAAGCAGTGAGCTCCAGCTTGCAAGGTGCCTAAGTGGTGCCTAATTCAAACACAGAGTTAACTTGGGGCACAACTGGGCCTGTGGCTGCTCGTAGAGCCAAGTGCATTAATAGAGCAGATCTGGAAGAATTCAAGTCCTTGTTACGGTCAAATCCAACAAGCCTCACGCTGCTTGTGCTGAAGTCAGCTGGGACTGTGCTCCAAAAGAAAGAACAAAAGACTATTTCTAATGATACTGAAAAATCAGGATCTGATTTGCTACTATGACATTACAATTGTGCTTTCCTATACAGAGCATTTCATACATGGGTTTTCCTGCCAGTTGTGATTTTGTGCCAAGAAAAAAAAATCTGATGTTCCCAATTAGGTATTAAAGACAATATGAAAATAATAATTTTGACATAATAAGAGGAAATTAAAATGACAACTGAGTATTTCTTCCTCAAAAATCTTTAGCCATAGTGGATATTCTGCAGAATGCTATATATTCACTGCAAAGTTCAGAAAACCCTTCTTCACATCACTTACTTACAAGTAATTAGCAAGTAGTAGCTTGATGGACCACAAATAAAACACTGCTATTTCAGATGAGCAAAAATAAATATTCCATATCCAAAAAAAATGAAAACAAACTGAACACAAAAGCACAGGATACACAAAAAAAAAAAAAAAAAAAAAAAAAAAAAAAAAAAAAAAAAAGCAGACTTCAGACTTCACTATGTTGGAGTGTGATAATGAGGGATAGAAAGAATTTGGAGGACACTGTTTTCTGGGCATAAAAAATAACAGTAACAAGGAAATAATACTGACTGACTGTTTTAGGGTCAACTAAAATACATAGTCTGGCTAAGGATAGGTCAAAAATACAAAYGCCTTTCACAGGTCTACTTGATATGAATTATTCCTGCTGAATGTGTGGGGAATCAGCTGTATGTCAACTGAACTTAAAGGTTAATTACTGATTGATATATTACAGTCTTATATAACAAAAGTAACAACAAATCTATATAGCACCTTTTCCCCATCATGAGTAATAACAATGAAGTTAGCTGGTTTAAATACAGAAATAGAAAGTGGAGAAGCCAGTCTAGATTTCTGCCTATGGACAGTACCTCTATGGGAATGTATGTGAATGAAGAATGAAGGTATTCCTTACTTCTGAAAAGAAAGGTGCATTAAATCTGAAATACCTACAGGCAAACTCATCTAACTACATAGATATACAAACCAAATGTACAAATCTAAGTCAACAGAACACATCTGTCTCTACTATTCTGATAGACAAAAGATAACTGTTTCAGATAAGTTTGAGGATAACAATTAACCAATAGCACAAATAACTTTTAACTAGAGTATAGTGACAAGATGGAGGGAAAAAAAAGTTTCCAATTAAATATAACAAAATCCATCACTCGGGATGAAAAATGCCATTGGAAATACAGAGAGTGCACATCATTACATCTAAATCCAAACTTGAATACGAACTGTGAAATCAAGCCTAATACTCAATGCTGTGTTTCTCTCTGCAGAGGATAGTGTGCTAAAATGCTTGGATCATTTTTTGCCCTGAGTTTTTTCTTTTTTAATAATTATGTACAGTGGCTGAGATTTAAGAGAATATGCCACCTTATGTATCCCAGCCAATTCTGTACTGACAACTATATTTAGCAGTTTAAATATAATGTAGTGAAAATCAAACCTGCATATTTAGCATATTAATAATGATAATATTCTTTTCATCCAAAACCTCTTGTAAATATTGAGTAAAAAATCATTTATTATAGACTTCAGCTTCAAATGTATAAAAATTTATGATTCTAAGTAACTTCCCTCATATTTTGATCCTATTTGCTTTAATCCATCAATYGTAGACTAATCTATAAATGAAATTATAAGATGGAAGCAATATTCCACATTTTGTCTTTTGGGACTGAGGCATCTCCTTCCTTTCAGTATAAACCATTTTTCCATTAGCTTTTTATTTTGCAAAGTTTATTTTGAAAAATTAAAGTATCTAGAAATTATTTGAACTTGACCTTATCAGTGAGTCCTGTTCTTCTCCACTTTCATCTCCTATTGAAATCAGGGATCTTGCAAGTGTTTAAAATAGCCTTTAAGTTTGAAGATTTTTTTTCATTAGATTTCAAATACAAACTAGTTATTCTCAGAGAAGATGGCCATTTTTGGTGATGCTGCAGAATTACACAAAAATCAGGCCTTGTAGAAAATGAAAAAGTACTATGTTAAGTAAACAAAACAAAACAAAACAAAACAAAACAAAATAAAATAAAATAAAATAAAATAAAATAAAATAAAATAAAATAAAAATCTACAAGTCAGAAGCTTAGGAAATAATGAGCATGAGCTCAGGAAAGGGGCTAATTTGAGAATTGCTTTGTTCAAAAGGCAAAAATGTTTGCTTGCCTTAGAGAGCACTTGGGAACAAATTTAAGTTTGGTACAGCAATTGAGAATAATGTATAAGAGAAGTGAAGTGATATTAATCTTCCAGCTGAGAGGAATGTTATTACATGTCCAACTGTGACAGTTTCTTTTGCAGAGAAGAGCAAAAATCTTTTGCCTAAAGGACAGCAGTCTTTTTCCCTTTTAACTGAGAATTCTTAAGATGCCGAGACAACTCAATTTGCCTCTTAGAATAAGTTTTTAACATCATGATTTAAGTACCAGTTCTAATCCAGATCCTTCCCTATGTATGAAGTATTTTCTCATGTCTAAATTATAAGCAATAGTCACAAAAAACAACRAGACAACACAAACCTAATCTCTCCTCAACTCTCCACACCAAAGTTACATAAAATWGTGGAAGAGAGAATGAGAAATATGAGACTAAACTGTAATCAAAGGTTTAAATAATATTTAAAATTAATTTGCATAGGCATACAATGACAGTAGGGTGATGATTGGTTAACATTGACACTTTGCTGCATGTTGCTCCCATTCCTCATGYAGGGCTACCATCAAACTGTGTCATGGTGGGTTGTGCTGTGTAAGAGCCTTCAAACTTGTTGTTTTACCATGGGTGCCTTGTCCTGATGTGGGAGTCAGCAACCTATATGCCAGTAAAACAACTTACAGCCAATCTTCAAAACAAAGAAAGAAGGGAAATTAATTTTCACTCAACAGGAAGCGGACACTGCAGACTACAAAGTGAAAATCAATCCTTCAAGGATCTTCAAAATTTTCATTGCACACTGCAGGTTAGTACAGCAGTCATAGAAAGTAACTTCTAGTGGGTCTACACCTTTTCCTCTCCGATTCTATGGTGACAGTTAAATATGGGACTTTATTGATCTCAGTTACACTCTGGCACTTTGATGCTGAAAAAAAATGAAGTTGAATCCTTAAAAATTCTTCTGTTAATTTCAGATTAACTCAAAACAATCCCTGTTTACTAGTAGGAAATATAGGACTTTTAAGAAAAAAAAAGATAGGCTAGAGTTTTTATCTCCTTTTTTGTTCCCATTTATTTTTGTCCAAAGAACAAAGAGTAGAAAACTCCATGAGAGAGGTTCTAAATAATATCTAAATAATACCTTAATAAATATTCAGGCTAAAAACTGTCTTTTATACTGGAATAAAAGCCTAAAAAGCAACCCAAAATGATCTAGAGATAAATACGGACATGCCTTTTGCTTTCTGTTTGCCTTGTTCTATGTTTTTCAATTTCACAAAGTAGGTTAAAACTAGTTCAGTGAAGGAATAATCTAAACAAGAAGTGTAATTTCTGCTTTTATTAAAATAGCCTGTGGGGCATATTAAATCTTAAGATTCATTTTAAAATTATGCCCTTCCAACAAATATATAATCTTCATTCACCAGTTTTCAYTTAGTTTCATGATGGTGTTTTCTGGGGAAAAAAAATGCCTTTATTGGCATTTGTTGTCCCCATATAACCAGTAGTAAGAAAATGCCACTGTGTAGCAATGTGATGTCATTTGTACAAGGACATTGACTTATTTCATTCCTTTGGCTTGGATTTCTTTCTGAATTGCACAAATCAATAATTAAAAACTGTGCTTAGGCTACACAGTTAGGTTATTTTGCTGGGCCCCTSTGTTTTTTCCTGGACTGTTGATCTGGCATCACTATTAGACCAACAAGGATCCTCTCTGACTGGAGACGCTGCAGAAGGATTTAAATTATAAGGTGTATTCTGTCAGTGGCTATGTTGCCCTTTGTAATAAGCTATAGCTATACCAGTAGCTCTTAAGAGGTAATCAACTCCTATTAAAAAGCTTTGCCTTATTATTCTTAAACCTGACTCTTTGTTGAGATGAGGACCTCCTTAAACTCCTTCACTTAAATGGGAAATTTCTGTCACTCAATATAACCAGGCTTCATAAGACACCTCTCAAAGATTCACAGCTGTGACGGATACGCTCCTTTCCCAGCTCAGCCTGGCCTGTACCTTACATGCAGCCCCGTTCAGTTGCTAACCACCAGCAATTTATCTAATCCTGGTAGGCACCACCATTCTGATTTCTTCTSGCACTTAGACTCAACATAACATTCTTGAAGGCTACATCCAAAAGGGGAGGTAAGGCTAAAACACTAGCCAATGGGCCTCTGAAATGAAAGAATGACTATAAGTCAATCATCTTATCCTGTAAATACGCAGACAGCCCAAGAGCCCCTTGAGCTCTCCTGACACGGCTGCGGCCTGCACAGCAGGATCTCCCCTTGAGCAGGGACGCCTCTCAAGGTTACTCCTCGAGGTTGAGAGACCCCCCTTTCCACGATAGATTTGTGGTAAGTGAACATAGCGCGCTTTCTTTAACTTTACTTTGTAACTGTGCACAAGAATCTTAGTCATAAACCATTGACCGGGTCTGGGACAAGGACTRGATCCATGCGGAACCCAGACTCCTATCAGAAGGAGCCTAGAAAGCAAGAGGGGTCCAACCTGAACCTCATGACCCAACGGGAGGGTATCCCGAGATAATTGTGTATTATCTTGAGTCTCCATGCAGTGAATAATAAGTGACCTTGCCAGTGAATCTCGTGAAATCATTGTCCATATTAATAAATCCTGTTATTATTTCTTTCATACGAGTGAAGTGCATTTGTCACTCACCCCTGCCACCACTCATTCCATGACAACAGCCCTGTCCTAAAAGCACATTAAAAACTGCTCAGAAAAACAGCAAGTTATTTGGTGTTTATATACACACTCAAATAATTATAGTTTGGGGTTAGTTCTGCTCTAGATTTTATGATGATCCAAAGCTAAAGCATGTCAACATCCTTTAGGAGGTTCATTCAGTCACAAGCATATTGAGAAAGCTTTTCACTGTCTTTACATTTAGAGATCTAGATCTCTACATCTACATTTGAACCCCAAGGAGAAAGGCTGTGCAGGGTGAACTGAACCACTAAGGAGATGTGTAACTCACAGATTTAACAAACAACACATCACAGAATGTGCAGACAAAAAAATTTTCTCTAAATCTAGATTTATTTCTGYTACTTGTTGATTACTGTGTTCTTCCTAACAACCTCTTAAAGATCTGACATTCTATAAATTGAGCTCACTATGATTTTGCCTTTGACTTAATCAAGCTCCTAGTCAAAATTTGTGTGTATTTTTGGTAACACTATTGTTGACTCTGATCTAAGAGTGGCTCTTGATTCTTAACAAATGACCAGAAAGCTATAATTATTACTTTACCAGCTTGACATTTCATCTGAGATAGATCTATCTGTATTTCATCTGGAGGTTTATTTGACAAACAGAGTACCCAGAAAAGCAGATTTGCTAATGCACTGGGACTGGTAGCCTGCACACTGTTTGACTTGTGTAAAAAGCTAGGCAGTCCATGAAGTGTTCTGCAAAACAACTGATGCCAAGATTCAGATAGCTGGTCTTTTTCACCATTAAAGAACTGATATTTATAGCTTGTTTGCTGAAAAAAAAAAACATTTTTTTAGTGTGAGTCTCAGCACATTCTGTAAAAAGAGAGCTTGAAGCAGCCATTAAAAATAATTGAAGCTAGTGAAAAAATCTGAATAGATAAAGTCACTATTTTTTTTTAGTTTTTTCTTTTAGTTTTTTAGTTGGCACAGCATGTCAATAGCCAAAGAAAAGTTTTTATTATAATTTTTTTTGAGAATCCATGATGAACATCCCACAGTTCTACTAGATGAGCAGGTCACATGCACAAACACTTTTCGTTTAGAGCAATGATATCTGTACAATGTGTTCCAAATCACTGGCTTCCTTGTGGTTTTTATTATTCTTTACTAATGTATGGCACTGGATATTAGTTTAATAGCTATGCTTAGTCTTTGACTCTAGATATTAATAATTTTTTTACTGCTATGCCTGTAAACCCAGTTATCAAAAAGAAGATATTTTCAAAATAAAGTCTTCTCAAACACTTTTTTTTCTATTGTCATATACTGCATTGCAGTTGAATATGACATATACAGCCTTTCTTCTGTTTCATTCAATCAATCAACAACATTGTATGTTCCTCTTCTACCTTTCAATGACCAACATTGTTAGGGCAAGGGTTAAAATTGGAAGCAAATTCTTACTAGATATTAAGTAAAGCTTTATAAATCTTTATAAAGACAGCAAAGCACTAGAGCAATCTCCAAGAAAGCTGTGGAGGCTCGGGTGCTGGAAATTTTCAAGAACAAGTCAAAAAGTATCTACATCTCTTACATCTCCAGAAAATGCAGCCTCCAGATAAACATTCTAGTCCCAAACATCTGCTCCTTCTCACTCCTCCATCTCTTCAAAATGACCACATTTCATGCACACCCTCTCCAATGCGCGCCAGTCTGTGGCCTTCTGATAGCTCCCWATGGCTCTTTCTCCTTTCAGCTTCACTTCCCTCTTCCTCAGCTCCCAAGGCTCCTCACAGGCAGGGAAAGATAGTGTTTTCAGCCAAATCAGCTCCTCCTTGAGCACTGGAAGACCTTGGCCTGAGAAATAGTCCACCACTAGGCAGCTACTCCACCAACACCCCCAGGTTGTCTCGGAGATGATCCTCTTCTTGTGCTTCAGGCCTGTTAGGTTCTTCATACTTCCCTCAACTTCACAACGATAGTGAAAATCTTTGGGACACCAGAGACAAGAAGTGGGCAGCAGACAGGAGAGAAAACAACATCCCCCGGTTGGTAATAAGTGGTTTTTCTGTAGTTTTCCTATGAATAGAGCTTTCTTCTTGTAAGCCCAGCTCATCTTTCTCTTTCCACTGAGTGTTTCTCTGAAAGTTCTGGCTTGAAGGTGATTAATTTTTAATTGTGCATGGGATTTTGTTTCCTAATACTTTGCATTTTTGTAGTTGGCTCTGTAAAAGGTCCTTAAAGCAATTTCCAAATGATAAATTAAGGCTCTCAGAATCTGCATGAGGTAGAAAACAAAATAATGAGGAAAGGGAGACCAATTCACTTACCTCTAGTTGAATCGTCCTCAAAATACCCAAGAGGAGGACCCCAGCTCGTGGTGTGCAGCTTAAAGCACAGTGCTTATGAGCTCCCATCAAATATCCTACCCCAATAAATGCATAAAAGCATGGGACGGCATTCATTTTACCCTCACTGAGAAGACTTCATACATGTCCCAGGGCAACTCTACAGACTGAATATCCTATTCTAGTCTTTTCTCTACATCATTTATTTTAAAACAAAAAAGACTTGAAAAAAAAAATAGAGGTACTCAAACTCATGAAGGGTATCTTTTCTACTATTTTCAAAAGAGGTACTCTTCAGGAAATACTAATTGGCCCAAATAAAACCTTGCAGTAAAACTCTGTTAGGAAAAAAAAAAACAGATTCAAATTCCAGCTTTGCAGTTTTGGATCCTCATCTGNAAAAAAAAAAAAAAAAAAAAAAAGCAAAACAAAGAAGCAACTAAAAAAGAAACATACATGTATCAGTTCTGCACTAACAGGAAATGCAGAACCTCATTAAGGACATTTACGTCATCCCGACTATATTGCAGCTGTATAATCCTCCTTTCCCCACTTCTAGCCAAATCCTGATCTTCAAAGGCAGAGCTGCTACTGTCAGAAATGATGCAGTTGTAATATCTATTAATTAAGAGCTGAGGAAAAGAACAACACRTTGCATATAAGTTCTGCTACTTCCATTTAATTTATGATGTAATGAATAAAATTCAGGTTTGTTGTGAACAATGTGAACTGATTGAAGCCAGCAGGAGATGGACTGCATGTTCTTCTGATTCCTGTTATCAGCATGCCAGGGCACTCCAGCCTGCTAGGGGAGTAATCTGAAAAAAAATCTTTAGCTGTTTTTTTTTAACACTGAGGAATTTTCTTTTCTTTTATGCAACTGCCATTTCAGAGTYCATGAGTGTATGATGAGCATCTTTAAGCAGAAAATCCAATTCAGTTGTCTTCCTCAAAATTTTAGTGCTGACTCGTTATAATGCATGTATTGATCTTTGACATGGATCTGATTTCAGTTGCAGATTGAACCTGTCACATTTTTCAGGAGAGGAAAATAGCAAACCAGGCATTTAGCCTTTATAAATAACAAATGCTGGAATATAAACAAATCACTGCATAAAATTCTAATTCTCCATGAGCTCAGAAATAATGTACTGAAAAAATATGGTGTGCTTTCTTCTGCAAAATTATTCATAAGTGATTTGATAGCCTCATATCATTTTTAACAGTAAATTCTATAGTGACTACATAAGGTATAGTGTTAACATTTTCTATCCATAAGGGAAAAAAAAAGTAAGTTGGAATGAAACAGAGCTTTTTCAAGTCTTAAAACGTATTTCAGGCTTTTGAAGACTTAAAACCATGAATTTGTGCAACTTTTGCCCTGCAGCATGCATCCAAGCTGAATGATGTCCCAAGGCTGCAGCTGCGTATCCCACAAATTCTTTTCATGGTGTTCCGAACTGAAGATATAAGACCCTGCACTGCACASAGTTGGTTCATTTAACCCGACCCTGGAGTCTGAGTATTTATTTAGTCTCAAAGTCAGCCATGTCTGCTGTTGTCTTCCTTCTGCACAATTCAAACCACAAGCACTTAAGGAACATTAGACAGGAAGGAAAGTGTCAGGAATAAGTAATTCTTCCTACCCTGCAGTTAAGAGAATGACTTGGGAAGTTGTATATTTGGAAGACATTCTATTGCTAGCACATGTATTTTCCTCATGAGTTTTGTTCCCAGCAAAGCTCTGGGTCAACAAGAAGCAGGTTGTGCACAAATTGCTGCAGCTGAAGCACCAAACACGCCACTGTTGTTTGCTGGGCCTGCTGCAAGTTTGGAAGCATAATCTCAACCTGTCAAACATGTGACCCCATTGCAATTTTTTTTTTTTGCTGTTAACAAGGTTTCTTGAACACTCTGAAAATGCACTCATGTGTGTTAATAAAATATACTGCTTCATTAGCTCACACAAATTGGCATMAACTATTTTGATTGTTTATTATTTATACTGAGTTACCAGGAAAATTGTGTTTGACTAGGGGAGTGCAATGTAAATACCACAAAAACCTGCAGGACACAAACAGACCTAACTGATAGAAATCTATCAACAATGATGAACAACAATGCCTCCTGGAGAAACGAGGAGAAACATCCCTTGCCCAATGCTTGGTCACAAGAGCTGTGCATGTTAAGAGTATGTATTTTACACTGTGACGATCAAAGGATTGCTGTTGTGGCATAATTAGATAAAGATCTGRCTCCTAAAGATAACCATTAACAATAGAGCAGGGTGTTCTCAGTTTGTGCAAGTTGCTGCAACTTACTGTTGTCTGCTGGGTATCACCTATAATTAGCACTTATCAGGAAAATGTTAATAGAGCATTTTTATTTTGACTGTGCAACAGCTACTTCTATCTGTCCTAAGGGTATAAGTGGTTATCTAGAACTGTCTTTTGTTTTTTCTTTTTTTTTCTTTTTCTTGGTAATGGAATGGCTGTTTTTCTGTTTTAAAATCAAGAGAATGTTTTAGTCTAGGCTCAATTTATGAGTTGACTAAGGGGTAAAGTGTTTACTAGGCACTGGTAATGTAAATAATATTTAAAATCTGGTGTAAGTTCTACTTTCTAGTTAGAGTGTGTTTTATAAGAAATAGAAGCAGAAGCAGCACAGAATGAAATAAAATCAAATGTAATCAGTGAAGCAAAAAAGGCAGAGGCTGCATATGTTCCCATCTTATGGAGCGGTGCATACAAATGCCAGAGATATACTGCTGATATTTTTCTAGAGGCCAGAAAAGATCAGCATAAGTTAAGAAACAATGCATATATAATGCAGCCTAAAATGAGCTACTGTCTTCAAATACTGTGAGATCTATTTGAAAATATTCTGCTAAAACTACTATTTTCTCTTCAAAGAGAATTAACAGTGAATTCATGTCTTGGTAAAGCATTTTGGGGGCTCAGATGTTGGACAAGGAGGCAAGATGTGACTTTGAGCAATTTGTCCCTCCTTGTTCTGCATCTCTTGCCCCAATATCTAGATGGACAATCCCTGGGGGATAGCGACTGTCTTCTAATACATTTTCAGATAGGGCTGATGATCAGGGAACCTGGTTTGTGTTGGAATTTATAGATGTAATAAAAAAATAGATTTACCAAAACAATCTCCTTCCCGCTCTGCCCTCTCCRCTCTTCCAATAATCCTACCAATCATTACTCTTTAATTATTATTTCTATATCTATATTTCTGTTTTTGTAAGCTTCTTTTTGGGCTCCTCTTTTTGGTGATTCTGGTGTCTCTTCCTGAACTCCTCTAGGGGGAGAGAGAACTGGAATGTAAATTGCTGCAAAAATCAGGCAGGCAGGGATCTTCTCCGAGGAATATTTGTGTGGGTATGCACTGGCAGAMGGATGCACCTGGAAGTGTGGAGTGCTAATGGGAATTTGGCACACAGCATAAGAACCCAGAGGAGGCTCCCTTTAGCAGGGAGAAACCTGCAAGAGTGTTTCACCCTGCTGGAAGCAAGCAATCTGTTGGAGAGTGTGGACACATATATTTATCTCTCTTTTATGCATTCATATAAAGATAGCTTTTTAGCAGCTGTTTCAAATTAAAAAAGAAAAACAGTCTCTGTCTGGAGCTGACATGTTTGTAAAGAACATTTATAAAGAAAAGGTCTTAATACACTAGTGATCTGTGTTGTACAGAGTACACTTGCCTTTCTTACAGCAATACTGCATTACAAGGCAAAAAAAATCAAATAAGATTTAAAATAAAAAAAAATTAAATGCTATTTTTTTAATGCATGGTCTGAGCCAAATAGTTTAGAACAAAATAAAGAATGCTGAAAACCAGTCTCCAATCTGAAGCCCTTTGACCGTGAGGGAATGGCAGTTCAGGATTGAGTTCCCAAATGCAGACTCAGATTTAGATGCTTTGTTGTCAGAATAAAGTCCTATCTAGTGGGCGTACAGGAAATATTTTGTGCTTGACAAGTGTTTTCACTCTACTTGCATTTTCTAAGGTTCTGACTTTCCTTTTGAGTATTTTTTTTTCCTTTCATCTGGATTATTTGAAAAAAATCCAGACTTTGGTCCCTCTACTGAAGTCCTAAACTGAAGGGAAAGTCTTCCTGTGCATGCAGAATAGAACTGTTGGAAAAGGGCATGGAATGTCAAGAAGATTATTTTGAATTCTGCAGGGAAACAGTTAATGTACAGCCTATCTGAGCTGAAAACTGCCATAGCCTATGCAACCTGACCACATGGCCTAGCGATTTAGTAAAATTGCTCTGTTTTGAACTTTTATTTTTCAAAGCTTATTGAAGCTATTCTACAAAACAAGCAGATTTTTTTTGCTCGCAGTGTACTTCAAAAAAAATGGGGAGGCTGTCAGAGCTACTGCATACGTTGCAGCTGCAATCACATTAAAAAAATACATTTTCTCTAGTCTCAGAAAACATGAAATATAAGAAATATATTGTTACAACACTGCAAATGATTTCAATAGAGTTGCTCTAGACTTGCACTGGTTCACTGTGAAGCAGAAAAAAAACAGAAATAGGAGATGACTTTCAATTATTGTCAGTGAAAATTCATGACAACTACTGATACATGCAGAAAATTCCAACAAAYGTGTGATGAGAGAAAATCCTGCCAACTTGTGCTGCACCTAGAAGTGTAAACATGTCATGGCAGAGAGACAGAACTACTTTGATTAGCACAGGTCACTGCTTGTTTCTTCCAAATCATTTCATTTTCTAGAATCCTGTTGTGCATATTCAACTCACTTTTGTTACTTCTACTGAGTTCTGCAGAAACAGAGTTCTGCAAGAAAGCTTTTGGTGTTTTGGTGTTTTTTTCTTTTTTTTCAAAACCCTAAGTATGGATTTAACTTGTGTTTTCAAGTTTGTCAGCATGCTGTTCTGAAAACGATAAAYGATAAAACATCCTCTGAATACATTGGCATGTGTTCAGATGTGATGCGTGCAGGGAATAAGGGAATGACCAAGCGTATTAGAGTGTAGGTAGAGAGAGAATGTGCTTGGTGAATTRGGGAAAACATTTAATTATTCAAGCCATTTTAAAAGATGTTTGTCATAATTTTGAAAGGTCTATTGTACCTGACAGGTGTGAATTTATTGCATAAAAGTAAAGAAGAATCAATGCTCTTCATTGCCTGGTACAGTACTCGTCATATGGCTGTATTTCTCTCTCCCATATTACTAGAGCTACATCAATTTTTGCACAATAGCTTGGAAGGCTTAGAAGGCAAAAAAATAAGAAATAAGTAAGCACCCACTAAATATACTCATAATTTACACAAAGGAAAAACAGGATGTCAGAGAGAAAAAAAATCTTGGTATTGCTGTTAAAGGCTAAGACCTATTTTCATTTTTCTTTAAGATGTAGATGTGTTCCACTAAACCCTCATTCATTTTTGTCAAGCATTACAAATGTTATTACAAGCAAGAATGTTTGAATCCACAAGACATTAATATCTCACTATGGACAGATAAAGCTGAAAAAGAGGTAATCATTATCTTCACAAAGGACAGTGACAGAGTTTCCTTTTGACCCAGCAAGAGACAATTCCAGCTCACTGTCTTCCAGTTAGTGAAAATCTAGTAAAATAAAAACAAAATTCTCTTTCAAAGTCTATCCACAGAATTCACAGTAAAGTATTCCTATTGACTGCACTTCCCCTCTTAGGTAGAAAGTGAGTAAGAAGAAATATCTATCCAAAACTTGTCATTAAGGATTGAAACTAGAACAAATTCACTGAAAATGACAAAAAGATACAAAAAAAAAAAAATGCTGACTTCAGTGAAGACTGCAATACAACCAATTGCTGAAAAAAAAAGAAAAAAAGAAGAAAAAAATGTTATACTTTTCTTCCCTTGGAAGTGAATTTATCTGCAGAAGACGGTGTGAAACTTAATAGACTGTATAAGCTACTGCTGTGAAGTGAAACACCATCCTCTTGGGACTTTATGGAAGAACTTGGCTAGTTCTCACTCTGATTTTAATCTATAGGGTGAGGTTACAGGGGATCTTTCTGAAGCCCTAGGACAGACTAAAAGAGGTCAAGATGACAGTTCACAATGTGAATTTTTTATTCAACTATAAATATGTTTGATATTTACTATGGTCTCTGGCTGCAAAGCAAGGTTGCTTTATTAACTCATGCAATTTAAAATATGAATCCCTTCTGAGCCATAGTAAAGGGCATGTTATCATTCCTTTCAGAAGTATATGCAATGGCTGATTGTAAAATCACTTTTGTTAACATAAGACCTCAATAAAACCTCTCTTAGAAGATATTCGTAGCATTTCAGAAGGCTTTTCTCTGGTTCTCTAACATAAACTTTCAACCTCCTTTTGTTTCCTGTTTTTTCCAGAGACCCATGTGRGTCATGTTTGCTTCAGAACAGCATGAAATCTTTCCTGGAACACCATCCTTAAAGCGAATTTTGATCTGTTGTCTCTCTTTAAAATGTAGCAAATCTAGTTAAAAACTGGGAGGAATGTTGATAAAACTACCCATCTACTAACATCACCTACCTARTATATGTACCATAATAGACAGCTTGTTCACAATTACTAGCTCTGTAAAATGGTTTTTAGAAGACTTCAGCTTTAGTGTGTACAGCTCTRAGAGCAAGGCAAAGCTAGTAAAAAATACAAAATATATCATGAAATAATGTGAAAGAAAGTGAAAAGGGAAATAGTTTAATATAGGCCTACTTAAAATGCAGGATCCATGTGATTCACTGCCAACAAATCTAAGTTTTAATGAAGACACTTGCTTGGGCCCTTAGTTCTTCCTTTTCTGAAAGCTCTTAAGGGAGAGCAGTGGGTCAGAGAAGACGGAAACCCAAAATAAAAGCAAACTTTTAAGAGGAGAACCATGGCTGTATCCTAAGACCATATTTATTTTCCGCAGAACAGATGTTGAATACTTTCTCGAGTTTCCCAGCAGTTTCCATAAAATATCAGTATTTCCCTACAGGATTCTGAATTTATTTCCAGTTCTAGCATATATATCCTCGGGGGGAAAAAAAAAAAAAAAAAAGACACGAGACTACCAGAATAACCTCCAGGCTGTGTTTTCTGTCGAAGCACTTTGCCTGCTTCTATCCACCACCTTTCAGATGCTGAGTTATAATACTGCATTACAATCTCTTCTTCTCCCTCTTTAAATCTTTTGATTACCTTCTTTCCTATACTCTTCCTAGTTCTTCTCCTGAATCCTCATATTTCTAGCTTCACGCCTCCTTCCTCACCTTCTCTCATGTTCACCAGATCCAGGACAGTTTTGCTCATGTCCCCAGACTCACCAGGAGTGTTTGTCTCAGTTCTATGAAACGTCCTGACCGCTCAGCTACTGAAAGGAAATCTGCAGAGACTGATGATTCTGCTGACTCCCTGCCCTGTGTAGATGATGTACCCAGGCATATATTGTTAAAAGGTACAAATACAAGCTGCAAGTCTGCCATGAATTCCTTCTCTGCTTTTCAACAGGCTTACAGATTTGTTTTTGTTCCTGGTCCAGAGCCACTGGATATTTCTCTTGTTTCACTGCACTTGTGATGATGATGAGAGCAATTGCTTTGTCACTTCTTCCTTTTATCCTAATTTACCATTTGTTGCGCCTCTTTCAGTATTTGTCTCCAAACAGATCTGTCTTCAGAGGCCAGTAAACCATTACCTCCCTGGCTGGAAGATGAATAAAAAGAACTGGTACTTTTTCTTATCCTCAGCAAAATTCACCATTCTCAATGAGGCACAAGGTGGTCTGTCTTTTAATTCTAGACTGGGAACTCAAAGTTCTTTAACGGACTTTTTTTGTACATTGCACAAATTATTTTAATCATTTTGTGCCTATTTCCCTATCCAGGAAAAAATAATTGTATCTCCTTTCCTTCTACATTTTCTCTCTCATTGCTGTTTTGCAATGAAATCTCTTGTATCAAGGTTATCTATTACTGTGTGTTTATTTTTGTTGCTGTTCATGTACATATAAAGCTTAGCAAGGTCAAAATCTTAGTCAGGCCAAATTACAAACAACTCCTGTGAGTAATGTGTCAAAGAGCTCAGCCAGGCAATTACATGGAGAGTTTCTTAAYTCTAAATAATTGAAAATATGAAACTGCTTACCAAGAAAAGCATAAAAATTTGTTTTATGGTAGAATATTCATTGACATCATTATTTTTACATTCTCTAGTCTTAAATGGTCTCCAAATATGAACACTGCTATAAACTTCTCTCTGGTAAGATACATGGAAGAAAGGTCTTGGGCAYCATACAAGTCAGTGGCTACAGGTGCTCTGTACCTGTGCAAAAGCGATTTTAAGTCCACAATATGAATCCTTTTATCAGCTTTATGATACCTGGTGCTTCTTAAGGAGTAGACTTATTGCCTGGTCTCAACTCAAACCGTGGTAGAATTCAGTCTTCACAGTGCAACATAAATACAACTGTCCCACAGAGCGACTTGTTCTATTGTGCTTTGCTTTGCCAGCTAATGTCTCAATTGCTTCTCTGCTTTTTCTCTGCTATTGCTCTGGCCCACTGGCTTCACAGGATACAGTGTCTGCAGGAAATAGTAACAGTGCTTCATTTCTTCCTATATGTATATACATATATATATAGGAAATATATATATATATTTGTCAGAACTTCTGTCATTCAGAATTTCTTCACAGAAGCCTTACAAGTTATAGAATTATGAAAGTAATGCTTGTCATCTGGACATGCTGGATATAGCTGAACTTAAACTGTCTTTTTTTTTTTTTTTTTTTAACATTAATAAAAAAGGCCTTGTTCCCTCAACTTTAAAAGCTGTTTTGAAGAGACATGCTATAAGATTTGCAAAATACACAGATTATTTAATTGCCTCAGGCTTGCTGCCTGGATTTTTCCCATTCAGATTCCTACAAGGAGATTATAAAACATTTCCGTCTTCCTGACCTGCATCTTTCTGGTGCTGGAGGGGATCAACGCCTCGTGCTACCAGGTTGCAATGCCAAATAACTTTCAGACTGAGATGAGGAATGACAGTAATATTTGTGGCTTAGTACTCAACAGTAAAGAGAAGGGAAGAAGATTTTTTTTTTTAAGGTATCACAGCCTAAATTTCCACTTGGATTTCCACAGGTAAACAAGGCACCATACAAAGCAGATAAGGTACTGTGTTTTTAAGGCATCATTAAATGCCTTATTTATCTACAGGAACTTTTATTTATCTACAGGAAAATGCTGAAAACCTTGAATTGGCCATTCCTGGGTTTAAGCATATAGACTGACACTAAAGACTTCAGCAGACGGATGGATTTAGGCTGCAGATTTTCAGTGTCTTYATTCCATGGGGACTGGGTAATGCAGATATCAAGACTATTATCTGCTCAGCCTCAAGATAATTTCACATTATTATTTTTTATCCATTTATATCAAATATATGCTGTGGCAGAAGAGCTCTTAATCCCCCTGCTCTCATAAAGTGGGTTATTTCAGAATCTAAAGAGAGTACTCAGTTTACAGCCTTGTTAACATGCTAACAAGAAGATTTTACATTCTACCAGCTTCTTATTAAAGTGGTAAATTAATTAGCTTGCCTGGACAATAAAGGGCTGAGGCCAACAGTTAATATGAGCTCCATTTTGCTTCTGTTTCAAATATAGCCAGTTGTCAAATTCCCATGACAAAGTTTATGAGGTCTGGCTAATGTGTGCAAGGATTAGGTTTGTGGTCAGCCTGTTTTCAGAGAAACAGAATTTGTTCTTCCTCTTCTCCCCACTTTGTTCATCTTCTCCATGGGAAGAACAGTTTCTGAAGGACAGATGAAGGACAGATGGGCAAGATTATGAGTGAACTAGTTCTGCTATACTTAATTATAACTAAGATATTATTAATCATATTAGTCTTTCACTATTACATACACTWTTCTCTACCATTTTTCAGTCAATGTTCAATGCTGTGACTGACATTGCCATTTCCAAGTAAATGACCATCACAGCATCAGGCCCCAGTCACCAYTGGAGTTATTCTGTGCTGTTATTAAAAAATAGTAAGTAGTAATCTTCTCTTGCAGGACAGAAGGCTCTCATTTGGCTCTCAGTAGTCTATCTATGTAGCCCAAATTTAGAATGAGATGCTGTTTGAGTATGGGCAAACAGAAGCAAAAGATTATAGAAATGTAATCTAGTCTGTGAAAAAGAGGCACAAAATATTATAACCTCCTAGTATCTGAAACATGAATAAAGCTGAGAGAACCTGTTGCAATCCTGCTCATTTAAAATTTAATGGTGTTTTCCTGTATTGCAGATATTGTACAGATAGATCAGGGTTAAATATATTACAGAATTCTAAACTGTAGACATTAGTTGGAAATAGACACTAAAATCCAGAAGGGAGTATCGTTTCCCAAATGAGGATAAGAGCTAATCAATCCATGTCTTTCTGAAATCTAATTATAAAGTCTAAATACTTTATGGATAAGAGATTCAGACAATGTCCAAGCTGCTTAGCAATTGGAAGCATACCTCAAGTGATAGCTCTACGAATGGGTTTTTAGTTGCATACCCAGTCCGGTCATGGATTCAAAGTTTTTGAACAGGTTAATGTTTGTTTATTGGAGGATAGAATGAACTTTTTTGTTTAGTTAGAGATCTTAAAACTTTTAAACCATCTACAATAACATGTAAGATATTCCTCATTTGTCTAAAAGGTAGGAAATACTTACAAAGGCTTCTCCACCCTAACAATTATCATTTACTAATACACTGGAGCAAGAAATTTTTGTCAGCCTGCCAACAAGACAAGTTCTCCAAGCAGCAAAACAAAGCTTATTGCAAAAAAAAAAAAAAGAAAAAGAAAAAGAAAAAGAAAAA
>NW_020455072.1:0-1248 GCF_003342845.1 Nothoprocta perdicaria
GGGGGGTCTCCCCATGTTTTGGGGTGCTCCCCGTGTTTTGGGGGTCTCCCCATGTTTTGGGGTGCTCCCCGTGTTTTGGGGGGTCTCCCCATGTTTCTGGGGTCTCCCCATGTTTTCGGGGTCTCCCCATGTTTCGGGGTGCTCCCCGTGTCCCGGGGGGTCTCCCCATGTTTTGGGGGTCTCCCCGTGTTTTGGGGGTACCCCGTGTTTCGGGGTGCTCCCCGTGTTTTGGGGGGTCTCCCCATGTTTTGGGGGTCTCCCCGTGTTTTGGGGTGCTCCCCATGTTTTGGGGGGCTTCCCATGTTTTGGGGGGCTCCCCGTGTTTTGGGGTGCTCCCCATGTTTTGGGGGTTCTCCCCGTTTTTTGGGGTGCCCCCCATGTTTTGGGGGTCTCCCCCTGTTTTGGGGGGCTCCTCGTGTTTCGGGGGGTCTCCCCATGTTTTGGGGGTCTCCCCATGTTTTGGGGGTTCCCCGTGTTTTGGGGGGGCTCCCCGTGTCCCGGGGGTGCTCCCCATGTTTTGGGGGTCTCCCCGTGTTTTGGGGGGCTCCCCCTGTTTCGGGGTGCTCCCCGTGTTTTGGGGGGTCTCCCCATGTTTTGGGGGTCTCCCCGTGTTTCGGGGTGCTCCCCGTGTCCCGGGGGTGTACCCCATGTTTTGGGGTCTCCCCATGTTTTGGGGGTCTCCCCGTGTCCCGGGGGGTCTCCCCATGTTTTGGGGGGTCTCCCCATGTTTTGGGGGGGCTCCCCGTGTCCCGGGGGTCTCCCCATGTTTTGGGGGTCCCCCCTGTTTCGGGGTGCCCCGTGTCCCCCCCAGGGCGGGAGCTGAGCCGCGCGCAGCAGTGGGGGCTCGCGGGGGTCTCCCCGTGTCCCGGGGGGGCTCCCCGTGTTTTGGGGGGTCTCCCCGTGTTTCGGGGGTCTCCCCGTGTTTTGGGGGTCTCCCCATGTTTTGGGGTGCTCCCCGTGTCCCGGGGGGTCTCCCCATGTTTTGGGGGATCTCCCCATGTTTTGGGGGGTCTCCCCATGTTTCGGGGTGCTCCCCATGTTTTGGGGGTCTCCCCGTGTTTTGGGGGTCTCCCCGTGTCCCGGGGGGTCCCCCCATGTTTTGGGGGTCCCCCCTGTTTCGGGGTGCCCCGTGTCCCCCCCAGGGCGGGAGCTGAGCCGCGCGCAGCAGTGGGGGCTCGCGGGGGGGGCCGCCCTCCCCCTGCTCTGGCTGGCGGGGGCCGGAGCCGCCGTCTTCTGGGTGCTGGGTGA
>NW_020455073.1:0-1264 GCF_003342845.1 Nothoprocta perdicaria
ACACGTGTGGGGAGCCGTTGTGTGCCGAGTGCTTCCCCTCTTCCAGCCCTGAGCGGCATCTCGGGGATGCGCTTTGCGCGCTGCTCCTGGGATTTTTTATTTCCAGTCTTGTTGCCGACGGGGGTCGGCAAGCCTCGTTCKCTAGCTGGACTGACCAGGGCTTGTCCTCATCCCAGGGCCTTAGAGCACAGACACCAATATGGGGGATACGGCAAAATGGCGATTATTGCACAGTTCACTCTGCCTATATACTCCAGCTGAATGCGGAAACTCACCTACTGCCCAATCTGGAGACTAATTTCTACTTTTCACCTTGTATGGCATGGGGTTATCAGTAAAMTGCATAAATTAATTATGCTCCTAACTCCCGTGACATCGCAAGATCTTCCGAGCTCCATGCCCTAAGCTCTATGCCCTATACTATACTATATCATCTACTTTTGCTAAGCTCTCTACCTTATTAAGCCCTAAAAGCACAAAAACTTCTACACAGTCTTCTCCGAACAGGTGCACGCTCCTGGCTGAAACGCTGTGGAGTTGGGAAGCGCGTGCGGGCAGCGTGTCAGTCTCTCGTGTTAGCCATCATTCTCGTTCGGGGTGYGATCTTAACCATTGCTGCGGATACTTGGGTGCATCGCGACATGCCAAAACGTGGGAGCTGTGCTTTCTGGTGCGGCCGGGCATTCCGATTGCAAAAGAAGGAGCAGGATAAGAAACTTGTGAGGACTGCATGCAGAACTGGAAGAACTGTATGGGAGACGGCTTGMAGGTCCCACGTTCTTCGTGCCTGATTTGCAGAGCTCCTTTCCTTCCCCTAAGAGGAGAATGCCCTCTTCATCACCCAGGAGAGAAGTAACTGGACGGGAGCTGCAGAGGTTGTAATTTGGATTCAGTTTCTCTGGTGTCTCTCTAACTGAATTTTCTTCTGCAAGAGGATTATAAAAAGATTAGAGAAGGTATCTTTATTTTTTTCTTATTATTGGTGGTGGAGAGGGTCTAGGCAAGTGAAGGAGGCTGTTTTTTACCCTCCTTCTTGGTCTAGAGTCCAGTGACTTGGCATTTTTATGATTCCACAGTTCTCCATCAAGGCAGCTGCTGATATAAGGCTTTTCAGCTCAGAGGCAAGTCAATTACAGCTCACAACTCATCTGAAGCACTATCACAGTTGATCTGAACATATTGCTTTCTCACCGCACACGTGAAGTCCAAGAGTTCTCCACCTTTAACCTTTAAACATGTATTTTTGAATGAAATAATCTGAAAC
>NW_020455074.1:0-1214 GCF_003342845.1 Nothoprocta perdicaria
GTGGCACTGCGTGTGACCATGTCCCCATGCATGGCCCTGTCCCCACGCGTGGCCGTGGCACCGCGTGTGACCATGTCCCCATGCGTGGCCCTGTCACCGCGTGTGACCGTGGCACCACGTGTGACTGTGACACCGCGTGTGACCGTGGCACTGTGTGTGATTGTGGCACTGCGTGTGACCATGTCCCCATGCGTGGCCCTGTCCCCGCGCGTGGCCGTGGCACCACGTGTGACTGTGACACCGCGTGTGACTGTGGCACCGCGTGTGACCGTGGCACCGCGTGTGACTGTGACACCGCGTGTGGCCGTGGCACTGCGTGTGACCGTGGCACCGCGTGTGACCATGTCCCCATGCATGGCCCTGTCCCCACGCGTGGCCATGGCACTGCATGTGACTGTGACACCGCGTGTGACTGTGACACCGTGTGTGACCGTGGCACTGTGTGTGACCGTGGCACCGCGCGTGGCCGTGGCACCGCGTGTGACTGTGACACCGCGTGTGGCCGTGACACCGCGTGTGACCGTGACACCGCGTGTGGTTGTGACACCGCGTGTGACTGTGACACCGCGTGTGACTGTGACACCGCGTGTGGCCGTGGCACCGTGTGTGACTGTGACACCGCGTGTGACTGTGACACTGTGTGTGACCGTGGCACCGTGTGTGACCGTGACACCGCGTGTGACTGTGACACCGCGTGTGACTGTGACACCGTGTGTGACTGTGACACCGCGTGTGGCTGTGGCACCGCGTGTGACTGTGACACTGTGCGTGGCTGTGACACCGCGTGTGACCGTGGCACCGCGTGTGACCGTGGCACTGCGTGTGACTGTGGCACCACGTGTGACCATGTCCCCATACATGGCCCTGTCCCCGTGCGTGGCCCTGTCCCCGTGCGTGGCCGTGACACCGCGCGTGGCCGTGGCACCACGTGTGACCATGTCCCCATGCATGGCCCTGTCCCTGTGCGTGGCCCTGTCCCCTGTGCAGCCCTGTCCCCATGCGTGGCCCTGTCCCTGTGTGTGGCCCTGTCCCCGTGCATGGCCCTGTCCCCGCACGTGGCACCGTGTGTGACCATGTCCCTCTGTGTGGCCGTGGCACCGTGCATGGCACGGCACCGTGCGGGACCCTGTCCCCACGCGTGGCCCTGTCCCCGTGCGCAGCCCGGCGCATGCGGAGCTGCCCTGCGTGGGGGTAGGGCCTTGCATGCACCCCCC
>NW_020455075.1:0-1191 GCF_003342845.1 Nothoprocta perdicaria
CATAGAAAGGGCCTCCTGGCGTGGGTCTTGGGAAATGTGCTTTCCAGGGAGGGATTTTTAGTGGTGASTGCAGCCCTGGTCTCCTGCACTGACCACCTTGCTCCTCCTTTTTCCTTGCGTGGTGGGCGAGCGTGAAGGAGAGCATGTGCCAAGGACGTGCTGGTGAGGACGAGAGCCCGGCGGCGCTGGTTTGTGGAGGAGACCCGTGCTGTGGCCGAGGTCAGCAGGCGTGTGCTCACTGTAGAGGGTTGGGTGGCCTTTGGAGGCTGGCGAGAGAGCCAAGGGCTCTTGTGGGAGTGTGTGGAGTGTGTTGAGGGTGTTGGTGAAGTCCTCCTGGGTGTTGGCCTGCGGGAGCTGGGGGGCTGTGGGAGCGTGGAGCTGTGGGTGGCTCGTTTCTTGGGAGTCCATGGAGTGTGGGCCCCTGCTGATGGATTCCCTCCTCTTTCCCTTTGCTCGTTGCCCGAGTGTGGCTGAGAGCAGCTCCACAGGATGTCCTGTGCGCTATGGAGCAGTGTCAAGGTAAGCATCATCTTGGAAGGGCACAGGAGCACAGCACAGGTGAGTGTCCATGTGTGGAGACCCAGAAGCAGGAGGCTGTGGGGAGGTGTTTCAGGCTCACAGAGACCATTTGGGTTGTGAGAGCGGGTGGTTGTGGCTCTCCATGGAATGTCCTGAGGCAGGGACATGGGTCCTTGGAGACTAGTTTCTTGTGGATCAGCATCAGCGTGGTCCCCTGCTGAACTCACTCCTCCTTTTTGCTTGCCCAGTGTTGGAGCCCGAGGGGCAGCTGTCCCCCAGGCCGTGCCAATGAGTGGTGTGTGCAGGGAGCCCTTGGTCACAGCGCAGGTCAGCAGGTGCGTGAGGGGAGCCGGGAGWGCAGGGATGCTGGGAGTGTTGGGAGAAGCTCCAGGGCCCTTTGGGTGCTCCCACGTGGTGCCCTGGGCTCTTGATGGAGGGGTGTCCAGGGCAGCATGGATGGACTTGCCTGGGACAGGGGAATTAGGGTTGTGGGAGGCTTGTTTCTGTGTGGCCTGAAGSCCATCGTGAGGGCAGCGGTTCTTGTGGGCCATGGGGGTCTTGGGATATCCGTTTGGTKCTTATATTTTTGGTAGTCTGTTCTGCTTGGCCCCTGCTGTTGGCCTCACTCCTCACTTTGTATGTTAATAACTGGTCCTGTGGGATCTCCTCTGA
>NW_020455076.1:0-1191 GCF_003342845.1 Nothoprocta perdicaria
GTTCTGCATGCACCATGCACCGTGCGCTGTGCACCGCGTGCCATGTGCAGCACACTCTGCATGGTACTGTTGTGCATGCACCATGCACCGTGCGCTGTGCACCACATGCCATGTGCAGCACACTCTGCATGGTGCCGTTCTGCATGCACCATGCACAGTGAGCTGTGCACCGCGTGCCATGTGCTCTGTGCCACATGCTGTGCTCCGTGTGCCATGCACCGTGTGCCACGTGGGCTGCAGGTGCCACTCTGCACATGCTGCACCACGCGCCGTGCACGGTGCCCTCCACGTGAGCCATGCACTGTGCACGGTTGCCGCTCTGCATGCGCTGCACCGTGCGCTGCGCTCAGTGCTGCTGCCCTCCGCATGCGCCGCACGTGACCCGGCGCAGCACGAGCGCACCCGCAGGCAGACACTGCAAGGCGGGGCTGCAGCCCCAGCCCCACGCCCGGGAGCGGGACAGGGGCCTGCACACGCAGCAGGAGCACCGGAGCGGCCCCTTTGCCGGGAAGGAGCCCACGGAGCAAGGAGGGGAGCGCGGGGGTGACGGGACCCCGAGAGCGGCAGCCCCGGGACGGCCGGGCGGCCAGAGCCACCCCCGAGGCGGCACCGGCTGCAGGGGACGCGCGGGGGACGCAATAAGGACGCGAGGGACACGCAGGGACCCGCGGGCGGCCGCATGCAGAGCCCGGCGCCGCGCGGTGCCGGCTCCGGAGCGCAGGCCAGCGGGACGGGACCGCCATGGCATGCAGCAGCGCGAGCCGCATGCAGCGGCCCCGGGCAGCGCCTGCAGCCTGCAGCAGCAGCTCGAGGCCGGCCCTGTACCTGTGGATGATGCCCAGGGCCTTGTGCACGGCCACGCGCCCGCTGCCCTCCTTGGACTGCCCGTCGCGCCGGTCCCGCGCGTACATGTTCTTCTCCGAGAAGTTGCAGCCGGCGAAGTCGAAGTGCGGCGAGTTGAGCGCGATGAGCTTGGCGAAGAGCATGTTCTCCACCTGCGGCGCGGAGCACGGGGCGCCTGGCGCGCGGGCGCCCGCAGCCCCGCAGCCTGTGCGGGTCCCCGTGCGCCCCGGCACCGCTGCGCCCCCCGGGACCACTGCAGCCCCCCGGCACCGCTGCAGCCCCCCCAGCGCCCGCAGCCCCGCAGCCTGTGCGGGTCCCCGTGCGCCCCGGCACCGCTGCGCCCCCCGG
>NW_020455077.1:0-1168 GCF_003342845.1 Nothoprocta perdicaria
AGGGCCCCCAGCAGCCCCCCAAGGCCCCCGGCAGCACCTTGGGCCCCGGCAGCACCTTTGGGCCCGGCAGCACGTTCGGTGCCCCCCGAGGCCCGTAGCAGCACCTTTGGGGCCCCGGCAGCACCTTGGGGCCCCGGCAGCCCCCCAAGGCCCCCAGCAGCACCTTGGGGCCCGGCAGCACCTTTGGGCCCCGGCGCCCCGAGGCCCGTAGCAGCCCGCGCATGCCGCGGTGCCGCGCAGGCGGGCCGGCGGCCGGCGCGCCGGGGCCGAGTGCGCGCTGAGCGACACGTGCAGCCGCAAGACGCTCTTCTACCTGATGGCCACGCTCACCGAGTCCTTCCGGCCCGACTACGACTTCCGCGGCGCGCGCAGCCACGAGTTCAGCCGCGAGCCCAGCCTCAACTGGGTACGGGGCTCGGGAATGGTCCGGGGGTGTTCCCTGCCGCTCCCGGGGCTCGGGAACGGTCCCGGGGTGTTCCCTGCTGCTCCCGGGGCTCAGGAATGGTCCCGGGGCTCGGGAATGCTCCAGGGCTCGGGAATGGTCCCGGGACTCAGGAGCGCTCCGGGGCTCGGGAACGGTCCCGGGGCCTGGGAACGGTCCCGGGGTGTTCCCTGCTGCTTCCCGGGCTCGGGAATGGTCCCGGGGTGTTCCCTGCTGCTCCCGGGGCTCGGGAATGGTCCTGGGGCTCGGGAATGGTCCCGGGGTGTTCCCTGCCGCTCCTGGGGCTCGGGAACGGTCCTGGGGCTCGGGAATGCTCCCGGGGTGTTCCCTGCCGCTCCTGGGGCTCGGGAACGGTCCTGGGGCTCGGGAATGCTCCCGGGGTGTTCCCTGCCGCTCCCGGGGCTCGGGAATGGTCCCGGGGCGCGGGAATGGTCCCGGGGCTCGGGAACAGTCCCGGGCTGTTCCCTGCTGCTTCCCGGGGCTCGGGAGCGCTCCGGGGCTCGGGAATGCTCCGGGGCTCGGGAATGGTCCCGGGGCTCGGGAATGGTCCCGGGGTGTTCCCTGCCGCTCCCGGGGCCCGGGAATGGTCCCGGGGTGTTCCCTGCTGCTCCCGGGGCTCGGGAATGGTCCCGGGGTGTTCCCTGCTGCTTCCCGGGGCCTGGGAATGGTCCCGGGGTGTTCCCTGCCGCTCCCGGGGCTCAGGAATGGTCCCGGGGTGTTCCCTGC
>NW_020455078.1:0-1170 GCF_003342845.1 Nothoprocta perdicaria
AACCTTCATATTTAGCTATGGCTCCTGCACCATCTTCTTTCCCCCCCCCCCCCTTTTTTCTTTCTTTCACGATTTTTTTTTTTTCTCTTTTCTTCTAGGGGTTCCCAAACTCCTCCTGGTCTCGAACAGCCGCGGGCTGCGGGGGTTATTTTGGGGGTGATCGAACCGGGAAGCCTTTGGCCGATGCTCGGGCAGAGGAAGAGATGAGGTGCCTTTATTTTTTAGTCAACTAGATCAAGACGGGCTCTATTACCATTACTATTATTATTGCATTCAATTTAAATCTGTTCYTCTTTGGTTTGCAAAGAGCCTGCGAATTTACCTTAAATCTGCTTTCTTTCCTAGCCAATAGTGGCAGGGGCAGCCTAGCCTGTCCCTGCGGAGCATTAACCCTTGTCGCTAGCTGGAGTGAGTGAGAAGCTGGTGTTTGGCCCTGAGTAGCTCTATGTGTAGATCTGGCACCGCTTTGCTCCCTTAACTCCTAGATCTTTGTTTTGGTGGCGACTAGGGAGAGTAGGGAGCGCTGTGCTCGCATTTCCCTCTGGCTTACACACACACACACACACACACAAATCCCCTTTTCCAACTTTCTGCTTTTTGCGCTTCCCTTCCAGTTTTTCACTTCTCAGACCTCCTGGCAGCATTTGCCGAACTCTAGATCCCGCCGTGGTAAGTGATGCTTTTCTCCATTGCAAAACTCGCTCACAGCTCTCTGCTCGCTCTTCCAGGGATGGGTGTAGAAGTTGTATTTGTTTGGAGCAGAATTGCCCAACCCCAGTGGTTTCATGTCAAACAGCGCAGAGTAAAACTATTGTCGTGTATTAACTCTGAATGGGAGCAAACAGACCAAATAATCATTGCTGGCTCAGACAGTAGCATGGCACTAACGTCATTCTTTTTAAGTTTGCAAAGCAACTTTTTTTTTTTTTTTTTGGTTGTTACAAGGAGAGTGAGCTTGTGTTTTGAGTCTGATCTTTATATTTACATTACACACTAGACCATAACAAACTATACAAAGAACGTAGTTGCCATATGTGCTTTGTGAACATACAATTATGATGGGGTGCGTGCATTCAGCGTGTGTTGCAGACACACTGATACTCTCTGCAAGGTTTGTGCAGTACCTGAAACCTCCCTCCATATTTGGGGGAGGGGTTGGAGAGCCGTTGC
>NW_020455079.1:0-1211 GCF_003342845.1 Nothoprocta perdicaria
GGCGGAAAAGGGGCCCAGGCGTCCGGGGGTTCCTCTGTACTAGGGGCCCAGGCGTCCGGGGCTCATTTTGGGTAGCGGGCCCAGGCGTCCGGGGGTCCCATGGCAATAGGGGCCCAGGCGTCCGGGGGTCCCATTGCACTAGGGGCCCAGGCGTCCGGGGGTCCCATTGCAATAGGGGCCCAGGCGTCCGGGTGCCCCTTTGCGTAATGGGCCCAGGCGTCCGGGGATCCCATGGCAATAGGGGCCCAGGCGTCCGGGGATCCCATTCCATAATGGGCCCAGGCGTCCGGGGATCCCATGGCAATAGGGGCCCAGGCGTCTGGGGATCCCATTCCATAATGGGCCCAGGCGTCCGGGGGTCCCATTGCAATAGGGGCCCAGGCGTCCAGGGATCCCATTGCACTAGGGGCCCAGGCGTCCGGGGATCCCATTGCAATAGGGGCCCAGGCGTCCGGGGGTCCCATTGCAATAGGGGCCCAGGCGTCCGGGGCTCTCTCCGCCCCGGGGGCCCCGGCGTCCGGGCTGAGGCCGGTGGCGCTCGCCGCAGGTTTCGCCTTCCCGGACTGGGCCTACAAGCCGGAGTCGAGCCCGGGCTCGCGGCAGATCCAGCTCTGGCACTTCATCCTGGAGCTGCTCCGCAAGGAGGAGTACCAGGGCGTCATCGCGTGGCAGGGCGACTACGGCGAGTTCGTCATCAAGGACCCCGACGAGGTGGCGCGGCTGTGGGGCGTCCGCAAGTGCAAGCCCCACATGAACTACGACAAGCTGAGCCGCGCGCTGCGGTGAGCGGGGGCCCCGGCGTCCGGGCGGGGGCCGGCGTCGGCAGGAGGGGCCCAGGCGTCCGGGACCGGGAGGGCCCAGGCGTCCGGGTGCCCAGGAGCAGGAGGGGCCCAGGTGCCCCATAGACAGGAGGGGCCCAGGCGTCTGGGTGTCCGGGGACAGGAGGGGCCCAGGCGTCCGGGTGCCCCATAGACAGGAGGGGCCCAGGTGCCCAGGGACAGGAGGGGCCCAGGCGTCCGGGTGCTCATGAACAGAAGGGCCCAGGTGCCCCATAGACAGGAGGGGCCCAGGCGTCCGGGGATAAGAGGGGCCCAGGCGTCCGGGTGCCCAGGAACGGGAGGGGCCCAGGCGTCCGGGTGCCCCATAGACAGGAGGGGCCCAGATGCCCAGGGACAGGAGGGGCCCAGGCGTCCGGGTGCCCAGGAGCAGAA
>NW_020455080.1:0-1238 GCF_003342845.1 Nothoprocta perdicaria
TTTTTTTTTTTAAATTTTTATTTCTTTTAAATTCGCCCGCGCGGGTGGGAGGACGCGTGTCTCGGACCCGCGGCGCAGACCGCGCGGAGGGACGGAGGGGCACGCGGGCTCAGGTGAGGAGCCGCCGGCGGCGCCCAGCGCGGGYGGCCGGTTCCGCGGTGCGCAGGGGCGCGCAGCGGTGCGCGGCCGGAGCCGTCCTTGGTCCGAGGTCAGCGGGGCGGGCGCTGCCCAGGCTCCGCGGGGGCGCGCAGCCTGCGGCAGCGTGCACGGGCTCTCCGCGATACACCGCGGGTTGCGTCTTGCGGCGGTTCTTTATTTTATTTTTTATTCTTATTTTACGTGTTTTATTTTTCCCACCTCTCCCGTTCTCCCTGCGTGTTTTCGCTCCTGCTCGTCCGCGCTGCCCTCCCTGCGCCCCCGCCGCGGGCGGAAGTTCAGCCGCGGGCGGRCTCGCCGGGCGCGGAGGCGGCGCGGCCCGCGGAGCGGCGCGGGCTGCCCCGGGGCTCTGCGGCGGCCGCTGCAAGGGGACAGCGGGGAAGCAGCCCTTGCAGGAGCGGAGGTTGCAGAAGCGAGGCGGCTTTCGGGGGAGGTTTGAGGAGGGCTGCAGCCCGAGGGGGGCTCCCTCCGTGCGCGGGCGCGGWAGCTCCTCCCGGGGGGGAGCCCGCGGACACTGCGCGAGGAGCCTTCCCGGACACCCTGCGCTCTTCTTACAGGGGCGGGAGGGCTGCGGGTCAGGCGGCACCTGGGTGCATCCCCCCCATTCCTTGCTTAGGAAAACTAGACTCAGCCGGTGGCATTTGCACTTCGCCACTACCGGCACTGTATTAAAATACCGGTACTAGCCCGGGGACCGAGTGACAGCAGCGCTGGAGACCCCGGCGCGACCGGCAGCGCCGTGGGGCGCCGCGGCTCAGCCTGGCTCGGAGGAGCGCGGCGCGGAGCGGCGCGGGCTGCGCCTGCAAGTGCAGGGCGCAATGCAGAAGCGCGCGCAGGCGAACTCCGCATTCGGAGCGCACTTCGGCGCAGGGTGGCCATGTTCCCGATTTTTTTTTTCCTTGCTGGACTCCTAAAATGCTCATTTGGGGACTTCAGGAAAACACTCGTGGAGGGGGAAACGCGCTTGACTAGGACTGTTTCCGTGCAAAAGTATTTTCATTTTTGCATTCCCGATTTGATGATCTTTCATCAAGTTTTAAACCTCTTTTAGATGTGGATAGCTATTTATTTATTTATCTATT
>NW_020455081.1:0-1145 GCF_003342845.1 Nothoprocta perdicaria
GCAGGAGCAGAAGCGCCAGATCTCCAGCCTCTCCTTCAGCCTCGACCGCGACGACGAGGAGGAGGAGGCCGAGGAGGAGGCGGAGCCAGCGCAGCCAGGTGGGGGCGGGGCCTCAGGGGGCGGGGGCTCAAGGGGGCGGGGCCTGTTTTAACCCCACCCCCTGCAGAGCCCCCCAAGAAGCGCAAGCTGGGCAAGAACCCGGACGTGGACACGAGTTTCCTGCCCGACCGCGACCGCGAGGTAACGAGCCCCCCCCTAATTAATTATGCAAATGAGGGGGGGCCTAGTACCCCCCTTCCCCCCCCCAAACAAGGGGCCCAGGCGTCCGGGCCCCCCCACTTTAGGAGGAGGAGAACCGGCTGCGCGAGGAGCTGCGCCAGGAATGGGAGGCCAAACAGGAGAAGATCAAGAGTAAGGACGAGTTTATTAATTACCATGGATCTTCATTAACACGGGGAGGGGTTAATTAGGGGGAGGGCGGTCCTTACGGGGGGCTCTTGGGGCTCCCGCCCCCAAAATTGCGTTTTTTTCACCTAATTTTCTGCTCCCYTTCCGAAGACGAGGAGATTGAAATCACCTTCAGCTACTGGGACGGCTCCGGGCACCGGCGCACAGTGAAGGTAATGGGGGGGTTTTGGGGACCCCCCCCGGGATTTTGGGGTCCCCCACTGTTTTTTTGCCCCGTTTTGGGTGTTTTTGCCCCCCGTTTTGGGTGGGTTTGTCCTAAATTTGGCTGTTTTGGCGGCAGATGAAGAAGGGCAACACGATGCAGCAGTTCCTGCAGAAGGCGCTGGAGATTCTGCGGCGGGACTTCAGTGAGCTGCGGTGCGGCCCCGAAACGGCCCAAAATCACCCCGAAATGGCCCTGAAATGCCCCCAAAATAGCCCCCCCAAATGTCCCCAAAAATGGCCCCAAAAATGGACCTAAAAATGGCCCCCAAAAGGCCCCAAAATGGTCCCCAAACAGCCCCGAAATGTCCCTGAAATGTCCCCAAAAAAGGTCCTGAAGCGGCCCCAAAACAGTCCCCAAAAGGGCCCCAAAGGGTCCCCAAGAGAGCCTCGAAATGGCCCCAAATAGACCCAAAAATAGTCCCTAAAGTGGTCCCAAAATGACCCAAAACGGCCCCAAAATAGCCCTCAAAGGG
>NW_020455082.1:0-15295 GCF_003342845.1 Nothoprocta perdicaria
CCCCCCCCCCCCCTTTTAAATGTTGTAAGAATTCAGCTTGGTTGCTTTGGTAATGAGCTGTTCTTTTGTGACATTTTACAATGTATTACATCCATTGAAATGGTATTTCCCTGTTAGCCTAGACCTTCTGCATGGAGCTGAGGAAGGAAATGTGGGTTTGATTATTACAATAGCTTATTTTTGACCTGCAGATGGTAGAAGAAAGCGAAGAAAGACTAACAGAAGAGCAGATCGAATCGCTTCTCCAGACAGTCACCAGCATTCTGCCAGGGGATCCGGAAGAGCAGCGGAGGGAATCACCGATGGCTACTGAAGACAAAGGTGACCAAGAATAGAAAGAGTCTAGAGAAACCTGGTCCTGTCTTCGGCAGAAGAAGCTCAGTTAACTTATATTCTGTTATTTGATGCAGTTTAATCTTGTACTGGACATTATGGTACAATACGTTACAATTCTTCTTGCTCAGAAGTGATCAGAGAAACAATTGTTGACAAAACATGGAAAAGGAGGCTCTTGCTTCAGCATTTTGTGAAGAAGGAGAATGATAGTAATTTGGTTAGTAACATAGCAGCCTGAGAAATTATGGGGCACAGAGTCTGAAGCTGAGGCCTTTTTTTCCATCCCCCATATAACAGCTGTAGATTTCAGTAGACTTGCATACAGCTGGCAGTGTTTAAATTATCACAGTAGTACTGTAATTATAATTGCTTTCATATGCTTTTGAATTGCCCAACTGTTTTTCAGAATGCAGTTTACAATATAAAGCCAGTTTTTGGAGCTCTTTGTGAAAGGAGCTGCTTTCAGCCATTGTACATTGGATAATGTACAAGAACTGCTATCTGTTCAGACAAGTTCAAGTCAGCTGATGGAGTCATGGAAAAGAGAGATCTACGTATGAGGTAACTGTTCTCAAGGATACCTGACAATCTATAAGTGATAAAAGATAGGTCTGAATCATCAGCTAAATCAACATATTGCCACTGAGGTGCTTTGAATTAGACCAGTTCACCCCTTGAGCATCTAAACTGTAATGTTAAGCCTCTTAGTCATACAAACAAAAGAACATTTAAAAATGAGATGTGTATTTTCCCTTTGATTTTTTTTCTGCCTTTTCAATATTTAGATATAGATGAGTCACAGTCAGTCTTTCATTCCACTTGAACAGTACTGTCCACCATCGAATAAGAAAATAAGTCAATAGTTAAGTGAAACCTCATCTGGTTTAGGAAAAACAAGGTTCAGTCCTGGCTGAAGCAGAACTTTCAGGAAGATTTCAGGTTAAGTATATAATGTTGAAAGCATTTTTTGATTATGATAAATCTTGTTTTTATACACATCTGTGTGCACACAGTCATATGTTAAATGGCTCTGGTTTTCTACTGTAACTGTGCAATTGTATTGGAATTAGAAATAAAGTTGGAAATACATCCTGGGAATTTTATGACTTATAGGCAAGATATAAGAGCTTGAATCAGAATATCTGACTACAGATATTCTGTACAGAATATCAGAATATCTGACTACAATTGTGTTTACCTTTTATCCTTTTTTTGATCATCTGTCTCAAAATTAAGCTGTTGGATGAAAAGCAGAAGGAACCAGATCACAGGGTTTCTGTAGCCAACAAGAATATTTTAATGGATCTCTTCAGTTGGCTGTTCCATGTTGGGAAGTGCTGATTTTTTCTCATAATGGATTTTTGCCAGCATCCATGCTGTTTTCTGTTGTTTTTATTGTACAAGATACAAGGAACTGCTCACTTCCTATTTTATTTAACCTTTTAGCAAATCAATTCCAGATAGAGCTATGTATTTAGACTCGTACAACTGCAGGTGAGGCTTATTCAGTCTCAAATAAGATGCATAAACCATCGTTTTCCTTAAAAAATGCTGTACAAATAACATTTCTTTAAAAGAACCTGAGATGTCTCAGTCCTCATTACCTTAAAAAATCTTCTTTAAATCTATTATGTGTGTTTTCTGGCTGCATTAGTACAGGCAAGGTGTCACTTTGGCTCTGCAAACAGCCTCGCTTTGTGCCGTTTGCCCTCCCACATGTTCTCCGGGGTCCCAAGGTTCAGGAATAGTTTATGGAAAGCAAATGCCTTGTTTATGTGACAGCATTTTTCCAACGTCCCATATATTACATAAAAGATCTGCCTGTCATCCAGGGCTCTGCTAGTTCTTCCAAAGGCAACCAGACAGTGTGAAAAGAGGCAAAAAGACCTGCTTAGAATAAGGATTTTGTTGCATGTAGCCCTGTGCTGAAGGCACTTAAAAGCTTGGCAAAGAGCTGAGCAGGTTTGGAGGTGCTCAGGGCTGTCGGCCACCTGGGATGTCCCGTCAGTGGCTGCAAACCAGCCGCTGAATCAGGGAGGAGGAGACAAACATCCCTGTTCCGAGGTGGGATATCATAAAAAAAGGGATCCTGGAGCTGGGCCAAGAGGACGCGGATGTCTCCAGGCTGTTAAAGCTCTTTAAAATCCTTTGCAGCAGCCAGGCTGCATCCTGGCCCACCTCTCGCACAGAGGAGCCCGGGGAGCCCTTAAAAACAGAAGTGGCATTTTGTAACCTTCCTGGAGAGAGGAAAAATCCTGTTATCCTGCTTTCCAAAGAGCTGGAAGTGAGGCACGGGGGCTGGCAGGCGTCCAAAGTCCTCGAGAGAGAGAGGACGGCAGCCGTGTTTAGGTTGAAGCCGCGCAAGACGGCGGCAGAGAAAATATTTTCTGTTCCCACAGAAAGCAGCAGCCCGGCCACAAAGTTTTATGGAGCGAAAGGAAAAAGATTGTGCTGAAGAAAGGGAGCACGAGTCAAAGCAGAGCTAAAAGGTATGGAGCAGGGAGCATCTCCTTGAGCTCGCTGCCTAAAGTGACTCCCTCTGTCCTAAGGATCTTTATTAATTTTAGTGCTGATAAAAGGAGCCGTCCTGGCCTTCCCAGGCCTGTGTGGCCGCCCACCAGCTCCTCTGATGCAGGATGTCACTGCGGGGCCTGTGGCGATGGCACCTGAGGGATTGGGGAAACTAGAGGGAACAGAGCAGGAGCATCGGGCCGGCGCTGCTGGCTCCATTCCCTGCAGGGAAACCCAGAGCTTCTCCCTCTGCACGAAGTGTGGATTTGCTCTGGAGCCCTGGTTACCGGCAGCTTGCAACACAGCTTGGAGCCTTCAGGGTTTCCAGGGTCGGTCAGACGGGGGCTGGAGCCAAGGGGCATCCGCAAGCGGAGGGCCACGAAGCCGGCACAGGAGGCCCGTGGGAGCCCCAGGTTAATCATTAAAGTGGCTCCTGCGTCACCCGCCTCTGCAGGCAGATGGATTTTGACGTGATTCAGCCTGAGTTTAACAGGTCGTGGCTGTGAGGCTGCCCTGGGCGCAGGGAGAGAGGAAATGCCACCCACGGGGACAGGCAGACAAGGACCCGCTGCAGGTACGAGCCGGTCAGGAGCCCAAAAACGCCTCCCCTGGCCCCAAAGTGGCTCTCGCGCACAAAGCGCAGCCGCCCCCCGGCTCGAGGACGTGAAGGCAGCGATCCACCCTTGTCACCAAGATGGTGCTACCACCACCTTGAGCAATGCAGCAGCGAGATGCAAACGCGTGCAGGTTCCTGGGGGAATGGTTGGAATGGTGTTTGGAGCGTGGAAAGGGCTGTTTGCGCCTATGCATTTGCAAACAGCAGAGCAGAGGGGACCGGGCGGATGCTGGCGCGAACCCTGGTCCCGCACAGACTCTGCCTTTCTGCCCCTTTTCTCTTCCCTTTGGGAATATCCGCAGCCTCTTGCTCTTACCAGTTTCAAAATGCAGTTAGGGGAGGGCGTCGTGTTGTTACTTCCCTCTGCCATGCTGCTCTGCAGGGCGGCTAGAGGGTTATTGCAGAAAATTGAGTGTTTCTGTGTTGCTCTCAGGTTCAGCTTCAGCACGTTGCTTCCTTGCAGTGTTTTGTCCTTCCCTACTTTTTTTTTTATTATTTTTTATTTTTTTTTTAATTTAACGTGTACCTCGTGGCAGAGGGGGATGTCAGCCAGTGCTGCAAGGAGCAGGAAGGGAGCAAAGAGTAGTGGATTTTGCCATGTGTCTGCCAGCGCTGGAAACATATTGGCTGTCACTGTCCCCATGGAAAAGCTTCTGTAAAAACAAAATGATCAATTGAAGCCAAACAAGCCGAAGTGACACTGCAGGGGCATCGGGCTGCTCCTGTGGCCCCGTGTTTGCGCTTCCCCGGACTTTGCCCTGATGCTTCACCCGTTCCAGTGGTGTCTGCGCTGCCCCGGCTGCAAAACTGCCCTGGGAATAAAAGCCAGCCCCAGGAGCCGGGAGTGCAGCTTGGCAGCAACCCCTGCACTGAGCCCAGGCCCAGGACTTTCCAGATCAGGCAGTGGGAAAAGTCTGTCCACACGGATACCCATGCATGGAGAACCAGGTGGGTCACACGCGTGGGAAACAGGCTCTAGAGTATTTCGCCTTTAAATCATCAGCTCCCACCAGCCCCTTTCCAGGAGCAAATAACATTTATCACCCTCAGCTGCTGCCAGGGAGCAGGGATTTGAGAGGGGATTCCTGGTCTCTTGTGCCCCATAGGAAGCCGTTGCTGTCAGGGGCTTCCGAAGGATCCAGCGGAGCTTTTCCCACTGGGAAAACACTTGCCCATGCCCATCTCGTGTTTTACTAGTGAGGCACGTGGGGTTCGCCAGGATAAAACGTGCGGTGTCAAGAGGGAGCTATGGAGTGTGGTTTCCTCTCTGAACTGTTTAATGTGCAAATGTATATATTTGGCTTTTTCCTCCAACTCGGCATAAATCAACAGCTTAAAGGAAAAAAAAGAAAGTTCTAAAAGCAGCAGCCAGCTCTTTCCTTCCTTGCGAGTGGCTATTGCAGGCATGGTGGCCGTTTCAGTGTGGACGGGGGAGCTCAGTGCCGCCTTCGTCCGTCGATTATCCTGTTTCTGGGATATTTAGTGTCATCGCAGGGATATGCATCTCCTTTCATACCACCGTAGTAATGCCAACAACCCGAATTCAACTTTGATTCCCCTTTCTTTAGGTATCAGTGCTGTCTTTTTGCTGGGGGAACGGGGAAGGATGTGGTTAGCGTGGCCCTCGTCCAGTCTTTGTTCACGGTGACCCGATCCGTGGGTGTGAGTATCCTCTGGGATTAAGTCCTGGCGCCCACAGGGCAAAGTAGCTCCCAGCAGCAGCTTCCCAGATGGAGGCCGAGGCACCTGGCAGGAGCAGACGGAGCTTTCGGGCTCGTGTTTGCAGCCCAGCGGTAGTTGCAGATGTTTCCTCTGCTCCCACATGTGGCTGACACTTGGTTTGGGTCCCCTGCCCCTCTGCTGAGAAACCGGCGTCAGCAGCAGAGCCCCCCAAGCCAGCTCCGTGACAGCGCTGGAGCCCCTGCAGCTTGTGCTGCGGCACCACGTGTCTACCCAGAGGTTTAACTTAACTCTGCCTTTTAAAATGCCCCTGACTTCTGTAGCAACGTGCATGAAATCTGCCCGGACGGGGTAAACAACAGGATTCTAAATTTTAGGTGATTTCTGCGGCAAAAACAATCTCTGAAGACTGGCATAGCCAAAGCGGGCAGCATTCTGCACAGAGTAAGACTTCACCTGTTATTTTTTAAATGATATTATTATTTTTAAGTGATCCATGTGGCTGAAGCCCGTTCTGCTCCCTTCCTCGGAGAGGGTGCGCCGGGAGCGCGGAGGCTGCAGCTCTTGTTCCTGCGCCTCCCCGCCTGCCCCAGCGCACGTGGCTGCCCCGGGAGGCAAACACGGCGCTGCCCTGGCCAGATGTGCGCAGAGGTGCCCAGCGGCGCCACCAGCTGCTCCCGCCTCGCACCTGCCCTGCGCATCTGCCCAGATGTTGGCGCCGCCGCGGCCCCGCCCCAGGTGTTCGCCAGATGTGCGCGCCAGTGGCGCCCCCCCCCCGCCGCCAGGCCCCGCCCCGCAGCTGTCAATCCGCCGCGGCGGCCCAACCGCGTGCGGCGACACATCGAGGCGTGCGGCCAATGAGGGCGCGCTTGTGATTTCCATGGCAGCCGCGGCGGCGCGGCTGAGGGAGGCAGGCGGCGGCGGGCGGGGAAGCGGCTCCGCTCTCGGCGGTGGCGGCGGCCGCTCCCCACGGCGATGCTGCCCGCGGGGGGCCGCGGCGGCGGCGGCAGCAGAGGAGGGGCGGCAGCAGCCCGGCCCTGGCGGCGGCGGCAGGCGAGGCGGCAGCAGCGCAGGTGAGGACTCGGTGCGCGCCGCTCTCCGGAGGCGCTGCGCGGCGGAGCGGCCGTTGGCGGCCGTTAACCGCCGCCCCCCACCGCGGTTAACGGCCGCAGGCGCGGGCCGGGAGCGCGCGGCGTGTGCGGGCGGGACGGAGCAGCCCGGGCGCTGCCTCTGACTGGAAGCGCTGCCGCCTTCGCCCAGTTCGTACCTGTTACTCCCAACTTGGCGCCCACGTTCCTTTCTCTTTTTTTTTTTTTTTTTTTTTTTTTTTTTTGGTGGTAAGTTCGTGGATGTCTAATAGTCCTGAGCAGTTTCCCCCTTTCGGCACCCTCGCGAGTTGTGCGGCATCGAGCTCGGCTGCCGCTCGTGGGTTGTTGCTGCTGATGACTGGTTTTGTTTAAAGGGGAGATGGTCTGTGCGTGCTGCCGGGAAAATTCCATATGCTTACTTGCTCTCCAGGACTGTTTATTATTATTATTATTATTTCTGTATTGCTAAACCAGCGTTGTGTGTCCTTGCGTCGCTGGGAGCATGCTGGCTCTTTGAGTATTCACCATGCAAGCCCCGCATGCACTATGTGTACGTGGGACGTATACATCTCAGTTTGCTTCTCTGTGAACTGGCCGAAGAGGTTTAAAATGGTGCTGATCCTAATGCAGCTTCACGTTTAGTGCTTTGGTGGCATCATTAGCTGGTCCGGGAGTGTCCGACTTTTCTCTTCCTTGTTAGGAGACCTTGTAATTGTTGGTGATCCAGAGAGGCTCGAATGCCTCTGCATTTCCCCATTTTTTTGTTTGTTTTTGATGTAACTAGTGTGATGAAGGATTGTAAAGAAAGACGAGGGATGATGGTGGCTTTTCTGTTCATTTGCTGGATGTTTTCTGGGGAGGATTTTTTGTTTGTTTGGTAGCTGGTAAAAGAAAGAGGTAGGTGCATATGAAAGAGCACAGCAATTGGAAATTGTGTAATGATTGCATGCTTGTGTTTAGTGTCCTCTAGTCTGGAAACTTAGGATCCAGCAGCACTCTCTGGCTGTGAAGGTTAATAGGATCCTTATGTATTTCTCCTCCCCTTTTCCTCTCTCAAAAAAATAACCCCTCTTTTTAAAACAAGTTCTGCTCCAAGGGGATATGTGAACCACATTCCTTGATACAGTTGGGCAAAATTACTGTCATTACAGTTGCCACACTGTTCTGCAGGAACTTGGACTTCCCTTGATCTGCTTGGCTATTCCTGCATCCCAAATGTTTCCCTCCAGATATCTTATTGCTTATATCTCCCAAGAGGTGAAGAGCAAATGCTCACACGATCTTGTGGTCTCCTCTTCTCACCCTTAGCTGATTTGCATGCATCCTCAGCTCAGATAGAGATAATTTAGAGAAAACAGCTTGCTGGTCTTGCCAGGGTGATTGAAGACTGAAGATGGACTTAGGAGTCTTGTCATTTTCATTCCAACTTTGCAGGGTCTTAGGCTTGAGATTTGCTTGTTTGCGCTATACTCTGGCACCCCTCTGGTTCTGTTACATGAATGACATCTGCCCTGTCGGGAAATCATTAAGATGATGGCATAAACACTGCTTTAAATGACTTTTTTTTTTCTTCTGAATGAGCCTGTAACAAGAAGTTTGCCTCGCTTCTGTAAGTGGTACCCTAGAATACTTTGGTTGTGTTTCTCGGTGTTTTGCTATACCATTATCATGTAACTGCCAGCTTCCCTATGCAGTCTTCTTTGTGGTGAACAAATAGGAATGACCAAAGACAAATCAGCTCCTTGAAGGAAAGATTTCTATGGAATTCTTGTAAAACGTTTTCTTAACATCAGTTCAGAAATACAGCAAGGCTGCCACTGTATGCTATTTGGGTGAGCTTAATATGGAACTTTCTGTTAAGAAATCTTTTACTGTGTTTCTAGTGGTTTTCAAAACGCGTTACTTTGAAGAGGTTTCTTTAAAATCTGATGTTTTGGCCATGTATGTCACAAGTGAACTCAGCTCTGCTGTGTTTCTTTGTTAGGCGGGTGACTCGATAGTGTTTGTGCAGAGGGAGGCAGGAAGTCCCGGTGTGTGAGACCCTCCAAAATCCCCTGCCCTGGGCTCTTGGGTGAGCAGTGCTTGGCCAGGAGCTGGGGCCATAGCAGGGCAGTGGTCCTGCAGCTGAAGAACCTGCCTCTTTGTTTTCTTGCTGCTGTAGAGGAAACTTTTCAGGGTAGGTTTCCTCTTTGTTTGAGCAAAATAAAGTGGCTTTTAAAGATTGTGACAAAGGTCCTTCTGTGCAAGGAAACACTTGGGCTTAGGCAGGTAGGTGCATCAGAAGAGCAGATCTGCCGCATCTCTCTCACTGCCCTTGCTTACCTTGCTGCTTAAGAGGCCAAGCAGATGCAGTATTGCTAAACTGAAAGAAAGAAGTTACAGAACTAGCAACATCTGTCACTTCCCTCTGCTTCTGGTGGCAGAAGTATTGCTGTGAGTTAAAGCAAATCTGTACCCTGTCAGTGTCTTCCTTTCCTCCTCTGGCACCTTGAAGTTTTTGCTCTTTAACCTGGCCAATGCAAATATCAGTGTTGCTGTCCTGTTGGTTTAGCCATAGAAAAAGTGTCTTTGGTTGAAAATTAGTAGATAGAGGAGCCTTACTACGCAGGCTCCAAAGCAAAGTTTGAGCTCTCAAGCCTGTCAAGGTTGCTTGTTACTAGAGAGTAATGGATCTTTTTTCCCTAACAAAGAATGTTTGTTTTGCTTGTTTGGTGGTGGGTGGCTTTTAAAGCCCCTAAATTGTTGCAACACAAAATCCAAATGAATAACTTGCCTCTTCACCAAGCAAAAAAGCTTGAATGCTTTTTCAAATGGACTTTAGCAGCCCGAGTCTTGACCTATTGCATGTGCGGGGAGAGAGAGAACTAGTTTGTGCAGAACAAGGAAACAAAAGCAGCCGTTTTGCTTCGCTAGCATCCTTGGGTGGCTGACTCAGAGGCTTGATATGCTGGCAGTAATTCCGTTATATCCAATTCTGCTTAGCTGCACTTTCTTGGTTACTGAAATTTGTAGATCCTAACTCTGATTCTACTTTGAGTTACGCTTACTATTTTCTAGAAACTAGTTCAGTCTCTCACTTGGAACTGTTGCTGCTCACAGCCTCATCTACCCTAGTAGTTTCCTGCAAATTGCAGCTTCTGTTTTTGCTGTTGTCTTTGCATTTAGCAGGAGGGGCCATCTGCTCCTCCCAGGTCGTGATGGGTGAAAAAAACTGTGCATTTCCAAAGCTCTGCTTAAAGCCAGCAAGGGACTGCAGACTATCTCGATGTGACTTGAACTGTTGGCAACTCAGCTGCTGTTAACAGTAGAGTATTAGTGGATGGTAATGGAGTTCCTGAGGTTGACGTTGATGTGATGCAGAACACTTCCTCCCGCAGAGGACGGAGAAAGTGGTGTCTGCGTATTGCAAGCCGCTACAAGAACCCTAACTTCCATGTGTCATGTTTAGTTATATTTAAAGTCCTTTAAGACATATGGTGCAAAGAAGAGCTTGGGAGCTCACACAACTGCTTTGCTGAGAGAGGTGCTGTTTCTATTGGCTCCTCTAACGACTTCCTGATGTCCAAACCTTTGGTCTTGCCAAGCTGTATGGTAGCTGCACGCTCCAGGTATTCCTTTTTGGGGGGAAAGCAGTAGCACGGAAGGTTTTTAGCAATTTGGCTTATAACTCTTCAGGGTTTTTCCACCTTTGGTGTTGCTGAACTTTTCATTTGACACAGCAACTTTGTAAATGTCTGTTGTTGGTGGGTTGGGGTTTTTGTCATGTGGATGTTTCCCTCTGTATGCGAGGGCTCAACACTTTCGGCAGTTCAGGAATCCACTTCAGAGATGGCAAAACCCTCACTTGCCTTGGCCGTGGGAACTGTGCTGAGAGTGACTCATGGCTGTGCCTTACCCAGCCTGGGAGCTGCGTGTTTGGCCTTCAGTCAATGGTCTCTCCTGGATTCTGCTTGCTCTTCAGTTATCCAGACTCTTTTCTTACTGATATTTTAAATAAGTGACCAGAGCAAAACAATAAAACACAGTATTGACTTTTTTTTTTTTCTTTTGTTGTTATTGCTCCCCTTGATGAACAGCTGTAATTGACTTTTGCATTTGGGGAATGTTAGTGATTTCCAGGGATACTTCTGAAAGGTGGAGAAGGCTTTTTTATTTTTTATTTATTTATTTATTTTTTCCTGAGGAAATTAGTTCTTTGGAATTTACTCAAAAATGAACAGTGTAAGGGATTGTATAAAGTGCAAATATTTGCAGGTCTTGTGTGCTCTGCAGCAAAGGATAATTTCTGTTGCATAACTTCTGCCTAAAGAATGTTGACTTTTGAAATAGTATAGATTTACTTAAAAGCATTTAAGCCAATCTATATGCTATTTTATGCTGGTTTTATGAAGAGTAATTTCTTTTTCCTAACTGAAAGCTAAGTGTGCAAGTTAAACCTGATCAGAATTTAGTGCTGTGGACTGATATATATTGTCTGATTGGACTGATATCTATTGACTTATATCAGTCCACACACACACACACACACACACACACTCATATATGTTTTTGTTATAATCCAGCCCTTCTAGGGAACGCTGCAAGTAGAATGAGATTCGTTACTGAGGATAAGGTGATTACAAGAGCAGAATCCCCTCAGTGCAGCAGATCTGCTTGACTGCTCCTGTGAAAAGGAATGTGTTAATCCTTGGATTATGGCTTCAGTTTAATTTTGGTAGCAAAGACTGGAGGCCACACTCAGAGTGCAGCCTGTGACAACTGTTGATTTGGAATAAGCTTTGGCAATACAGAGCTGGCAAGGCACTTGTTTGCACCCTGGCCCTTCGCTGCAGAAGAAATCAGCGTTGCCTTAGCTCTGCCTGCGCGAGGAATTCCCTTTCTGCTTCCTTGAGCTCGTGCATCCGGATGCTGCTCCAGAGAAGAGTTGGGGCACTAAGCGGGAATTCTGCAACCCATCAGTATCTGCAGCTGCCTGGTTGCCCAGACTGACCGAGCACTTCATAGAGCGGGCTGCATGGCACCAAATCTGTGCCAGGTACCAGAGTTGATGGCAAAATCCGCAGGAGCGGCTGCCAGCGGCTGCTGGGCACCGGCACGGCTGGCAGTCCAGTAAGGTGGAAGCCTAGGGGATCTTGCAGGGAATCCCTGAGCTAATGAAAGGATTTGTATCCTTTCAAGGAAGAAAATATTAAGTTGATAATGTTTTGGAGAGGGGATAAGTGGGGATAAGGGAGTTCTTCATTTAGAGATGGAAAAAGTTTGAGGAAGCCAGTTATTTAAAACATTGGCAGTATCTCAGTATTTGGAGCTCTTTGCAGCTAAAACCATGTGATTCGTATCTGTTCTGCAAGTTATTTCAGCCATGAAAAGCAAGATCTTACTGAAAATTGCAATTAAGGAGTTTTAATTTCACTTGAATTTGGAGAGGAAGAATCTTCTCATCTTTCCATCTCATCTTTCTCATCATCCAAAGCTGATGAGCAACAGAATAAGGGTAAAAGAGCTTCCTATACAGTAATTTTTAATGAATGAAAAATGTAGATGTAAGACATAGATTGGTTTTGTGACCAAGAATTCAATACTACTTAAACTGCCAATTGGAAAGTGAAGCGAAATCCATATTATTGATACCTGCTGATAGAGATGAGATCCCATACTTCACTATTCTTTTAACAATTATTTCAAATGGACTAAAGTACGATGTTGTAGGACCAGAAGAAAGATTATACTATAACAAATCAGATTCAAAATATATTTTCAAATTAATTTTATACCACTGTATAAATGGGAAGTTACTAAAACAATAAACTTCATAGATATTGGCTGCTATGAGGCTTTTTGAAGCATCGTTTTCTTACTGTTATTATCTACCGAGTTGTGTTTGCCATTTGGGTGCTTTCTATAAAAGCTTTCTATGGAGTAACTGCATAATCAAATTCTTAACTTTAAAGTACAACATTTGATCTTCGAGGAGGAAGCCTTGCTGTCATACCAGTCAAAATGCACATTCTTCTAGATGAAGTAGAATTGACTAACAGAACTAACCAGCTTTTCAGCAGCACTTAGAAGGAATCCCAACCTTCTTGTTTGAAGGTAGAACATAGTATCTACCTTATGCTGTGCTTATGCTTAAACTGCTTAAGAGGGGCTTTTTTAACTAATGGAATAATAAGTACGTTGATTAACTTCACATTGTCTTTTTTGAAGGAACCATCTTTGGCAGCCATATTTTAGAAAAAGAAATGTGAAAAGAAGGAAATTGATCCCAAATTCCTTAATTTTGTTTTGTCTATCTGCTTTAGATTTTATGGATATTGGGATGGACAAAAACTCCTAAGTTAGTAAGATTGTTCTTTGCCATTGTTTAAGATTTATTTTAGTTTTAATCTTAGTTGACTTTAATCTTGGTTGGTGTTTGTAGTTTTTAATGGCTGAATGTTACTTTAACCAAAGCTTACCTTTAGCTAAAATTTGAAGTTTTCTTAGTGCAAATTGTTTTTCTTCATTGCTTAAAGGCGTTACCCAAATACTGGAAAACTTCAACATTTTTTCTTCTTTGCTTTTGTCTTTGGAAGGTCTTAAACCTCACTTAAGAAGAAAGATGGTCTCATTTTTTCCATTTGTAGAGTCTTGTATAAATGACATCTTTGCTAGATCAAACTATAATATTTGTTATTTGTAGAATTATTTCAGTTATGTTCTTGTAATGTACCTAAGAAATTTAAATTCAAATCGCAATGATAGTTGCAAATGTTGTTATGTATTGTGCTGCTCCTCCTGGAGGAAAACCAAATAACTTCTTATTATGGGAGATTTGTGTTTAGACATTGTGTTTATTAACCAACCAGTCAGATATTTGTTGCTGATTAATCATAGTAGTTGTTGACAAACTTTTAAACTTCTTTTTCTTTTTCTCAACAGACCTTGATTTATTTTGCATTAGCACCCCCATGGCATGTGAACTAGGAGATAATCTGAAATAAAAGGTCTGTGATTTCCAAGTGACAGCCTTTACCAAAATGGTTGGGAAACTGAAGCAGAACTTGCTATTGGCGTGTCTGGTGATCAGCTCCGTGACAGTGTTTTACCTGGGCCAGCACGCCATGGAGTGTCACCACCGGATAGAGGAACGGAGCCAGCCTCTGCGAGTGGAGAGTGTGAGGAGCACGGTCAGAACTGGTTCCAATGGAAGTGCAAATAAAACTTTTGCCTACAACAAAGACATGCCTTTAATATTTATTGGAGGAGTACCTCGCAGTGGCACTACTTTAATGCGGGCCATGCTCGATGCGCATCCGGATATTCGCTGTGGAGAGGAGACGAGGGTGATCCCACGAATTCTGGCCGTTAAGCAGATGTGGGCTAGATCAAGCAAAGAGAAAATCCGACTGGATGAAGCTGGAGTCACGGATGAGGTTCTGGACTCAGCTATGCAAGCGTTTTTATTGGAAATCATTGTGAAACATGGGGAGCCTGCGCCGTATTTGTGTAACAAAGATCCTTTTGCTCTAAAATCCTTAACTTACCTTGCCAGAATTTTCCCCAATGCCAAATTTCTTCTCATGGTACGGGATGGGCGCGCGTCCGTACATTCCATGATATCCAGAAAGGTCACCATAGCTGGGTTTGACCTTAACAGCTACAGGGACTGCTTGACCAAGTGGAATCGTGCTATAGAGACAATGTATAACCAGTGTATGGAGGTTGGTTTTGAAAGGTGTATGCTGGTACATTATGAACAACTTGTACTACATCCTGAGAGATGGATGAGGACTCTCTTAAAGTTTCTCCGCATCCCGTGGAACCAAGCAGTGCTGCACCATGAAGAAATGATTGGAAAAGCAGGGGGCGTTTCTCTCTCAAAGTGAGTATGAGCCTTCTTCTCTTATCTTGCATTGTTCTAAAAGATAAAATAATAAACTTTGCACCTCAGACAGCAGTTGGAACTTTGTTTCGGTTTTAAGCACCTAAGCATGCTGATTTCTGATGAAAACTTAACAGAACATAAGAATGCAAATAGTTAGCTGTAAACCAAACTTGAGTTGTGCCCTCTAAATGCTTGTCCCAATAACAAATATTTAGGTAATGTATTAAATAGTTTCTAATTAATAGTCAATCTCAGTTGAACTTGGACTTCTAGTATCAACCTTTCTTCAGGTGCAGCTTTGCTTTTCCTTGTGCCTGAAAATAAAGCTGTCTTATCTAATATGGCATTATTTGTTTTAGCAAGATCTCTTGTCTGATTTCGGGAACTTAATGATTCTTGTTATTGCAATAATAGCCCTCAAGTTATATTTGCCAAGAGTGTAATCTTCCAGGAAACTTGAGAAATGTGTTCCAGCAAAATAGAAAGCAGAATTGGCAAGCTTTGCTGTTGGTAATAACCTCTTTAAAAGGATAAGCATTTCAAATAAAATAAATGTTGTTTTAGGCAAATCTTTGTATTGTAATGCTGTATTGTAATGCCGTCTGTGCACCTGATCAACCTACTTTCAGAAACCAAAATTTAACTCTGCTTACAAAACCTAGGTAAGTATTGTGAAAGAGGAAGGAAAAAAACCTAGTTTATTCTCCAATTAAACCACTAGTTGATTTGGTTTGTTTGCAACTGTTTACAGCTGGATTTCTGAGATAAGGGAGTTCACTTATTTTTACGGTGGGGGCGAATAGGTGAATGTTTGAATAGCTCTTGTTCCTTATTTACTATGACAAATGCATCTGCCAGACTGTTTAGGTTTCTAAAATAGTTATTTAAAAGCTGTATCCAAACAGCAAGACCTGCCCAGTTAAGTTTCTTTGTTTCTGTGTTCTGAATGTCCGTTGGTGACCAAATGCTTTGGAAGAACAGAGGCAACTTGCCCAGCAATGTGGGCTGGGTAGAGGTGTTTCCAATATTGAATACAGAATGACTTTGCTTCTTAAACCACAGTTTTGAGAAATAAAAATTGAAAATGCTGTTTACTTGACTGCTAGGGAAGTGACCATTTTGGTTACATGAAGTTCTTCAATGAATTAGTGGTTGCCAAATTCTATTAAGTGTTTTAAAAAAAAAAAAAAAAAAAAA
>NW_020455082.1:15356-17551 GCF_003342845.1 Nothoprocta perdicaria
AAAAAAAAAAAAAAAAAAAAAGGAAAAATAACCATGTAGAATGCAGTTTCTAGTAAAAAGCAAGTATGAAAATATTCCTGTTTTGTGGCCCTCCAATCTGTCCATGGATTTTTTTTATTATTTCATTCTTCATGGTTAGGTGATGCACAAAACTGACATTGTTTTAGAGAGTTTCAGCACTAGTGGGAAAGTAGTTTATTAATGTTAATGTTTTATAATTTATTAATGTTTTATCTGTAGTGTTTTTATCTAATCAAATACTCTTGAAATATGTGGCCAGATTTTTTTTATATGGTTGCAAGAGACCTTTATAATTTGGTAATGATTCCAGTGACTCAGCCTTTAAACAAGCTGTTGGGAGGGAAAGAAGAACAATAAATTGGAAATTCTGTAATTTGGATGTCTGTTTAGTGTAGTCATACGATGCTAATGGAGATTGTGCAGAGGGAGCTTGAGATGCCCCAGTCTGATTTCCTTGCGCCAGTCCTAACCAGACCATGTCCCAAACAAGGGCTGGTGCATGTGGCAGGAAACCTTTTGTACACAGAGCCCAGAAAACTTAGTATTTGAAGGGATACTCGATATTTGGTTTACCCTGAGCGTTACAGAGGCTGTGCTGCCCACAGCTTAGCAGACTCTGGCAACCGAACAAAACCCACCATGGGGTAGATCTAGTTCCCGTTTTGTCAGGTTGCCCTAGGATTGTTCTCAGCTGCAGCTAAATTCCTTGTGGCTTCTGGTGTTCTTGACTGTTACGATCAAGGATCAAGTTTTAACCAACTCCAAAAAATGTCAACATATAGACCCAGTGCCTTTGCATGGTAAGGAGAGCAAGGGCTGGATGAAATTAATTCTGCAGTTGTCTGCAAAGTATTAATAGGGTAATAAACTTCTGAAGTCAAATAGCAAATGAATTACTCGTGTAATCTGCAAAGTCTGCAATATGGTGCAAGAATTTAGGAGAGTGAGCAGAGAAACCTCCCTCAGTCATCTTCCAACTTACTGCAAAGACTTGGGGATTTGCTCAGGTCGGATCCAACATGAGATGCCTGGAGGCATTTAACTGTAGGAGGGCTCTGGAACACAAATTTGGCAAGTTTGTTGCCTTGAAATATTTAAACATTTTGAGGAAGGAACCCCAGTACCCCTGAAAGACAATTTGTCAATGTTATTGACAGGTAATAGAAAGTAAATATTTAAAAGCATTTTTAAACTAGTCTGAAATCAAGGTAATCTGTCAAATGGAATACATATAAGATGGCATGCAGCTCTAGGTCGGGGTAAGAAGCTTTATTTTCAGTTCTATGTGGAGTTGGTATGCACATGCAGGTTACTTGGAAAAAAATAGTTGCTAAATAGCTTACAGAATTCCTCAGGATGCTCCTTGACTTCATTTTCCATCTTATTCTAAGCTCAAACTCTTATGCCATAGTCTGTAAATAGCAGTATTAGACACTGAACAGTTTGCATTTAGTATCCTGACTTGCTGTTCCACTGGTTGCTTGATATGAGGAAGTCCTTGGCTGCCTTTATTCTCTTCTTCAGCATTTTATTTTATTTTTTCCTTCCTCTTTTGATGAGACAGCCCTACACTTATTCTTACTTTACTTAAAATCCCCTCCTTTTTCTGTTCTTTATCTGTCTTGAAAAACACTGCAAGAGTTTTGAGGATGTTCACCACAAAACTCGTAGTTGTGCGAAACCTTTTGTGGTTTAAAGTAATTGCCAGCGTGGCTGCTCAAGGAATGTATTATGGCTGGACGACATGCTATAACTAGTATTGTTAATATAGCTCTGGCATTTGCCTCCTAACTGAAAACAGCTGTGATAACCACAAATGCAAAGAAATATCAACCCTTTTATAGCAATTTTTATTAGGCTTATTATGAAAACAGCTGCCTAGGCAAAATCGCTTCAGAATATACTATTTTTAATATATACTTTTCTTTCATTTTATCCTGGTACAGATGTAAAAGCATTTGGAGTTAGTCCTGTTTTCCCGGCTATCAGCTGCTTTTAAAGCTGGATTTAGTACAGCAGTTTCACAAAGGAACCTGAAAGTAGGTCCAGGCAGCATTTGTCCATACACATGCACAGCCAAATTTATTAGAACTTTGTTTTCTTGCCATTTTTTGTCTTTTTTTTTTTTTTTTTTTTTTGCTGTCCTCTTGCTCTCAGCCCCACTCTTCTCAGAT
>NW_020455082.1:17576-64470 GCF_003342845.1 Nothoprocta perdicaria
TTTTTTTTTTTTTTTTTTTTTTTTCTTCTTCTTCCTTCCCATTTTAGGTGAAAGGACAGTAAAGGATTTAAAAGGAAGACCAAATGTTCTATATTATATATTTAAATCAGTGCCTGGGAGCAGCTGAATGTAGTTGCTTGTTAATCTCTTGCTTTGCATTAATTTAACACAAAATGTTTTATGCTGAGCTTGCTGTTATCGAAGACTGAAATGACAGGGGCAGGACATATGCATTTTTAAAAAAAATAAAAACATGCAGGAGTTTTCCTTCAGCATGAGGTATATGCACTTGTACTATTTTAGTACTAGAAGAGGTCATAAAGTTAGCTAAGTAGCAAGTATTGATTGGAGTGCAAAATGTAATCTCTCCTTTTGCCCTCACAGAGTTGAAAGATCTACTGACCAAGTCATCAAGCCGGTCAATGTGGAGGCGCTGTCAAAGTGGGTTGGGAAGATCCCTGCTGATGTCCTGCAAGATATGCCAGTGATTGCACCCATGTTAGCAAAGCTGGGCTATGATCCGTATGCCAATCCACCGAATTATGGGAAGCCAGATCAAAAAGTTCTGGAAAACACAAGGAGGGTAAGGTATTCTTCTGTATATAAATTTAATTGTTGACCAACTGGAAGTAGAGTGGAAGATTCTGAGATTTCAGGTCTATTTCTAATACCTTTTAATCCTTAGCAATACCTTTTGTCTGCCAGTGCAAGATCCCATAGGACCTTGAGCACTGGAGGTCCAGCTCCTGTTTTTTGCTGTTGTTGCTTCATCTTCCTTCCCTCTGACCCTTGGTCTGAGCCGTTCTCTTTGGTGTTGAACTGAACCCTCTTAAGAATTAGCCAGTGATGGGGGAGCCTGTCCAGCAAAAACACTAGCCGACTGGTCAGCAAACTTGATTCATGGGCTCAGCTTCATAACCAAATGGTTGGCAGAAGCTCTGTCACAAAATTATGCTTAAAATACATGGGAGAATTTGAGGAATAAGCAGTGGAAAATGGTTCAAGATGATCAAAATGTCAGACTTCCCAGTTCTTTGCTGTCCTCTTTAGTTTAAAAAAAAAAAAAAAAAAAAAAGTCTGGTGCTGATTAACCTAAACATGAGGACTTTAGTCTGTCTAAATTGAATGTTGCTGGAATTTGAATAGTTAGACTATACAACTGTTTATCCCTGGAGGTATCCATTGAAAAGCTTAGTACAATTGTTTGCAATAAGAATAATTAACTTCTCTTTTGAGAATATGTACTTATTAAAAGAAGGTGACTTTTACTGACACAGCAAGTCATCTCTGGAAAAAGTGAACAAAACAGTTGGAAAAATCTGTCTTCCACTAACTTTTTGACTGTATATAACTGCTTGGTATCTGCTAATTGGTAGATACAGAACTGCTTAATAATGTAAATTATTGTGTTCATTATTAAAATTTCTGAACATTTTGCATTAATTCTTAAGAGCCCTCCTTGAGAAACTCACAGTAAGCAGCTGATTAGTATATTGTAGGATGAAAGATTAACTTTCCCATGCTGAACTGATGGTTATTTAGAAAGATAACTCCCTTTTCTAGTAGGAGTAGTGGTGAGTATTTTATAGGTTTTCTAATACTGTTATATTAAGTCTTTCAAGCTGACTTTTCTGAACAATTCAATGTGATTTTTTTTCTTAAATCAACATTTAACAATATGGAGAATATTAGTATTTTATACTAATATTTTACTTAAAATTCTCTTGAGACTTGGACTGTAATTGTGATGGTGTTTATTGTGTCAGCAATATATCTTTTTCTAAAGAACAAGAAGAGGCCAGGAAAAATAACTTCTGCAGATCCTGCTTGTATGGATAAAACAAAGGAGAAGTCCTGAATTAACCTTAAAATCTCACAAAGTGAGAGAAATAAGGATGTGTAATTCCTAAACTTGTAAGAGTCCTCATGAAAATGCTGAAACAAAAAGCTTTCAAAATGACATGTACCCCAAGGAGCCATTTCAAACGATGGCTCAAGTCAGCATTTGAGTTTGCATTTAGATGGTCAAATTCTTGCCCAGTCACTTTGTTTCCTCCTCGCTGGGACTTGGCAAGTCCCTGCTCAGCACCTCCTGGCCCTCTGTCTTTCTCTTTATGGACTGTCAAAGCATTGATGGTCTGACTTCCTGGGGGTTCAAGATTTGAAGGCTTCTCAACTCCCAGACCCGTTTTCTTCATGAGTTGCTTAATTCTCAGAGTAGCCAACCCTTCAGCCTCTCTAGGAGTACCAGGTTTTGTGGCTATCGTGTATCTTGCATAGTAAGCTGGCCACTGAGCTTGGCTTAAACCAAAGAAGTTTTGCAATAAATCATATTCTGCTTGATCATCAGGCGGAACTGATAAAAAATACTGAAATTTGAAAAATGTTTCACTTTGCTTCCTATCTTTCCAACCTTTTCTTTTCCCTCAGGGAGCTCTGATGCATTGGCAGCCTTGCCCATCACGGATAGCGTGCGCTCCTCCATGCATTTCTTCCTTCTCATAAGCATATGCTAATTTATTTCTTGCTACTGTAGCGTAGAGGACATTTAAGTACTTGATCTTCAGTTTCCAGCCTCTGGGAACTTTGAGCTAGACAAAATTTTTAAATATGTTGTTGCATACCCTTTCTGACTGGTGGATTTATAAACTTTCTGCATTGCACTTGTTTTTGCTTTCTCTTATTTATTCCCCTGGGATTGTTTCTGTTTTGTACAGATTTTTGTACTGGGTATACTGTAGGAGTCAACATTGATCAAATAAATCTGAAGTTATTCAGCGCATCATTAAGCGTGGACACACATCTTGCATGTAGCTGGTTATTGCTTCACTTCATGCATTGAAAGTTTTGTTGTTATTTGTGGTCTCTGCAAACTTTAAGCTCTCTTTTTAATCATTGCAAAGGGATTAAGTTTAGACTTCTGAACTGTTTTATATTAATATTGTAACCCTTTAGAGTGACTAACTCAAAATAATTATTTGATGTTTGCTTAACTGCTGGCGTGGTAGTTCTGGTGCCAGTTTAAGATGGCAAGAGCTTCATGTTGGATGGCAGAAGCTGGGCTAGGCTGGCAACCAAAGCAGAGGTGGGGGCAGCAGGACTGTGTTTTTGGGGGTAGGTGGGGTGTTTTAGTTCTTGGGGAGTGGTGAGGAGCATTATGTAATGAGGAGTGTTGTGTAATGCTGTATAAATTGATTGTGGAAGTCATGACAACAGGGTGGAAGCTCCACTGAAATTTCTGGCTGGAGACATTCTGACTCTGCTTAAAAATGGAACAATAACAAGATGACCTAGTTCATAGCTATCAGATGCATTAAAAAAAAACAAATAAGATTTATTTCTCATGATTAGAGTTCTCATTTTGTATGATTGATAGTACTTCTCAATGGTACATGCAAAATCATAAGAGTAGATGGAATGAAGATTTGAAAAGTGATCAGTGTGCAAACAAGCTCATAGCTAGAAAACATCTTTTGATTGCAGAAAGATCAGTATTTCTATAAAAGTTCAAGACTAGAATTTTTTTATTCTCCCTATAAGGAGACAGTTTAAAACAGATTCCAAACAGTGTTTGAAACAGGGAGAGGTCTATGTTCTGGTATGCTGTGCTTAAATACGATAAATAGTATCGTGGCATTTGTACTGGCTATATTAAGCAAAATCTGTTGCTATTTGGAAAACAACAAATTAGACCAATGTTCAGCAGCACAACTCCTGGTTGAGGACTTGAAAGTTGCTGCTGTTACAGTTTGCATTAGGAAATAAGGGTGCCTGAAACATAGCAGGGCTAGACCTGGAGGAAAAATGAAAAGGAACAGCTAACATCAGTGCAAAACACTGCCTTCCTTTTTCCCCACCACTGAGTTGCATATGTACTGCTTTATATATTTCTTTTGCTTCAGTCTCGGAAACAAAATGATGCCTCACATCATCTAAGGTATGATCACTGAAGAAGGATTTCTACAGAAGTGCAGGTAATCAAGGAACATCAAGATCCCTGCAGCACTTGGATTTTCACTGTAATGTTACCCCTCTCTGGCACTGAAACAGGTTGCTTTTTCATGCCTCTGAAACAGAGAACAGAGATAAGATGCAACTGGTGTTTGCTGTTTTTTGTCATGTTGGTACTGGCTTTGTTTTTTCAAGTAACAGAGCCTGAAACTTATTTCATCTCTCCTTGCATTGGCCTCCCAGTGCTATGTGGCATTGTGGATTAAGTCATCTCTAATTTTTTCCCCTAAAGCTGTAGCAAATTCTACATTCTGAACATAAAGGAATGGAACTTCCTGTAACCAAAAATGAATCATCATCTGCAAATGAAGCAGAAATACAAATAATTAAGCTCCGAAATGGCAGCTCAATGTCTTTATGACAAAATACATAAATAACAGCTTTGAATTTGAAAACCGTCTGATATGCCTTCATGTTGTGTAAAAGTGTACGTCAGCAGTTTAGTAGAATGTACCAAAAGCTGCAGACTATTCGTAACTGTAAAACTCTGCCTTATGCCCAGTAGAAACTGGCTTATTCTTATATTATGATTGGCCTTGTAGCTTCCTTTTCACATCTGTAACGTATTGCATCAGATTTTCTTTGGCACACGCTTCCCACTGCGTGGATTTGTAAGCTAGGAATACATATTCCAGGCAGTTCTTCTGGATTCTTCATGAAGTTGCAGTCCTTGCCCTGCAGAGAGCAAGAGGCAGAAGTGTACAGCACAGAACACAAAAAGCTTGTGTTTTCATCATGACTGTTTAAACATGTGTGGGTTCCTCTCATCACTTTTGAAAGCTGCATTTACCTCTGTCAAACATTATGTTGATACTTCCTCCAGTAACAGCTAGAGGGAAAAAAAAGAGATCTACGAACTCCTCTGTTTCATACTGTGTATTAGATATTGAGGAAATGTTGTCTGCTGATAAGAGATGAGACTTTCAAGATAATCATGGTTTCAGGGCTTGGTGTGTGTTTGAGGTTTCAAATGGAGAAATGATTTGAGATAAAGGGTGTGAAACATGCCTATACTGTTGCATGGGAGTAATTGTGTTGTCAAAGACGTGTAATTGTAGGGCTGTGCTGTAATGATAGACTGCTCAAATAGCCAAAAAAAAAGGCTGCTCTGGTTAAGTGTAACAAGCTAAGCATAAAGGCGTGGGTGTTTTCATAGCAATTTAAAGTAATAATTTAAAAAGAAAAAAGATTTTTTTAAAGTCTCTCTTGTGACCAGCAAGAAGATCCTTTCTCAGTGTTGTTTTTTTCAGGTAGAGTTTTTTTCTTTGTATATCAGCTATGCCTGCATATGATTGGTAATGGAATAATGAGTTATTAACAAACGTTATGCAAAACTGTGTATAGTTGCAAGATGTATTTTTGGCAGACGTTCAGTGGCCTGTGGCAAAAAAAAAAAAAAATGCTTCCTGCAGTGTTCCTACAGGATAAGCGTTTGTATCGCAGATGTCTCTGTTCCTGGTGATTCCAGAAAGGAAATAGAGTTGTCTAAGCCTTGCAAAGCCAGAAGGAACAAGATTAGGACACCTCTTTGTAACCTGCCATGAAGGACTATCTCCAGGAAGGAGTTTGTTTGCTAGTATTTCTTTTTTTGGGGGTGGACAAGTAAACGTCAACAGCTTTGTACTCTGTAGTTTGGTTTTGAAAATCCACCGAGCACAAGGATGTTCATTTGCAGGCCAGCTACTAAACAAAAAGACCCATTATCTCTCTGTACTGGATCTGACCAGATATATCATGGCTTTTTGTGGGTTTTTTTTCTTCTTTTAATCAAGCTTGAAAGTGAGTGAAAAAGAATGCTTTAATCTTCCGTAAAGATGAATTAAGTGTAGCATCTGTAATAAGAGCAGACAATTATACTTTCCTTTTGTATTTTAAGGGTTTTTCCAGACAATTGGATATGATTTTTTTATTATTATTCCTTTCGAGAGAAAATATACATTACTTCAATAACTTTTTATCAGTTTGAGTAGCTCCAATGCTGAATAACAAAATGAAACAAATTATTAAAGCTTTTTCCTCCCCTTTGGAAATCCATTTGGGCTTGTGAAATAGTTCTCCTAGAGAGTCTGAACGCCATTCGTGCTCTGCTTCCCTGAATTCGTGCTTAGACTGGAAATCATTCCAGCATCCTCCATCTGCTTCTCTGCTGCCACTCTCCAAATAATACGTTTTAGTCTTAAAAAAAATGGGTCAGAGGCAAATTTTGAGTCTGAAACCTCTTAATTTCTTTGGCTGCGGAGGGAGGCATTGTTTTCTTGAATTTCTGGATTGTAGCAGTTCCCTGGGCTTTGACTCAAGAGAGACCAGTTTCTGGGACTACTCTGAACCGGTTTGTTTGCAGCCTCAGTCTCGGCACAACCATTCTTCTAGATAATGTGAGTTTTCAACCAGGATTATGCGCAGTTGGTCTTTCAGCCTAAATTAAATGCACCCTCTCTGGCTGGTCATTGATTAAATTGTGCCTTTGGAAACTGCAGCATGGCTTAATTTAAAATATTTATGTATAAGCTCCATATAAGCTTATTTTGTTGCATTAATTCTGTAAGTTAAGAATTTAATCAGAAAGGTGCAGAAAGAGTAAACAACTTGAATAGATTACTAAATTACTCGAGCTCTAGTTGAGCTGTCTAAACCATGTTAATTTACGCTCAGGTGTCAGTTATTAAAGAGGGTAGAACTTAACTTTTGCATCCACAGGTTTAAAGATTAAGTAGTGTAATGAAAGAGCTCTCTGCGACATCATCAGATGTAGAGAAGGAGACAGGCTGTGATGTGAACTATTGAATTGTGGCTATATAATGCACATATGCTTTTCATCACCGTGCAAAGCCAAATTACTACTGTGTAATTTTTCTTCTCTGAAGTGGATGGTTCCACTCCCCCCCAAGAAAAAGAAAATAGTTGCAGTATTTTCTGGCTGATGTTTTAAAATACAATAAGGATCTGTGGCTTAGAAGATACCCTATAGCAGAAACTGCAGGATTTGTTCATGATGCAAATAACCAGGTGCTTTTAGAAGGTGAACGGTGCCCATACTGCTTTCTTTGAAGGAAAATATGTTATTGCAGGTCATGTGTGCATTTTGGGACTATTTCCTCGGCCTAGAAAGTCTTCTGAAATACATGTCCCTTCCAATATCTCGTCTTGTAAAAGTTATTGGGCTTTTTTTTTTTCCTCCCGTGACTCTCTTGCTTAGGTTGTTCAGTAGCATTCATATGGAGCAGCATTGTGGATATGTAACTCGCATTCCTGCTCTCTAGAAACACAGCCTGCATTTTAATGGTTAGCTGAAAAGCTAAATACGAAATACTCTCCTTCGTTTATAAATATTTATAGTACATCTAGGATCAAATATGCCACCCACTGAATTTTTGACCAGTGTGGCTTTCATTAAGGTTACCGTGGGACTGGCAGTACCCCCTTACTGAATATAAATGAGCTGTGCCTATCAATTTGAGTCACTTGTTCTCTTTTAATAACATGGAATATCAAAAAATAGTTTTGCAATGTGTATCTAATAGTTCCTGCTCTCGTGTTGCGTCTCGGCAAAGCCCTGTCATTTGGATGTGTTTTGCATGGTGATAAAAAGTAAGGAGAGCTGCCAGCGACCTAGGCCACTCGGCCTGAGTCACGCGGCTTAATGCTGCAGGCCTGGTTCAGGGTGAGGGGCTCACAGGCAGGAAACGCTGCACTGACTCAGCTGCACTATAGGGACAAAAAACTACTTTATATTCCACTGTTTTATTTATAGGAAAGAGGAGAAAATGTACATTGTTAATAAGTATCCCTTGACTTCATCCTTTTTTGACATAATTTGCAAACCGGAGGCTGTAACGTTGAGGCATTAGAGCAGAACTATTTCCATTTTATGTCCTAATTGAGTATTTATAACAGGGTTTGTGTTCTTTGATGCTATATGGTTACAGCTATACGAGACCTATGAGGTTAGGGTGATTGGTGTTTGTTTTAATGCAAAGGAGAGTAGAACTCATTCTAGTCTCTTTTGCCAAAAAAAGTCAATAACGCTGAATATATATATATATATATATAAATATATATAGTTATTGGAATGCATTCCAGTTTCATGTCAGAAGCAAGCAGCTTTCAAGAGGTATCCTCTAGAGAGAGGACACTCCACTGCCAGCTGATTTCCTAATTGGTCAGAGAGTGGAAACACTTGCTTGGTGTGGCTGCTAGCATGTCTGAGAATATTTATTGCTTGTTTTTTCTCCAAACAAGGCTTGTTTTGAAAGTAATGTTATACTCTGAAAGATTGGAAGGCACAATAACGACAACCTTTCCTGGTGTGAGGTTGGTCATGAGACTTCAGCTGCGGTAGAAATTCAAATCATTAGAGTTACTGGCTGTAACTTTAGACCAGGTAGAAAAGGATTGTACCTGTTTTGCCCCCCCCCCCCCCCAAAAAAAAAAAAAGGAAAGATTACTTTAGGGTTTTGTTTGTTTGCTTTTCTACTATCAAAGTCTGTAGGAATATGGAAATATGATGCTGCAACTCGTCTGTACTAATAGATGAAGCTATTAATCCTATTAATTCATGTGCCTGCTGGTGTAGGAAACTAGTATCCCATTGTGGACAGCAAGCAAATTAATCACTGAGGTTATAAAAATTCCTACAGAATTCTTGACTGAATTTGAACCTAAGTTACTAGCTTTTCCCCAACTTTTTGTAGTACTGTCATCTGCATAAACTATTATCAAAGCTAATGAAACTTTCCTTTGACAACATAGTAAGGTGGGATCAATTATCAAAGTATGATACTTCTGTTTGCATAAATGATATATTTTGTGTATGGCAAATAATACGAAGCATTAGAAAATGTTGTATTGTGTGGCGTGGAGTAAGTCTGTTAACGTTAAGACATAAATGTTTGAGACCTGCAAGTTGTTTGATGCTGCCAACTGCAAGTTGTTGGCTGATATATTAACTCTGAAACAGTCCATGAGATCGTGATGGCTTTTTGGGGTAAACTTCAAATAAAGACTCTCTTAATTATAAACTATAATAGAGCCCTAAAAACAATTACCGAAACTATTAAACAAATCTGTTGCTTCATATTTTACATATAACTTCAGAAAGTGTGTATTATTATGGCTTAGTCCAGTGCATTTAATCACGCTGTAAAACATCATCTTAAAAAAGTATAATCAATGAATTATACAGGACTTAATTCATGAATGATTCATAATTCAAGCAAGCTTGAAATGTAATACAAGTTATGTAGTAATTTTTTTTTCCTGACCTTGTTTGCATTAAAATGCTATTAAATACATTTCCCAAACATTGTCATCTGTCTTGAGTAAAGAGCAAGCCTGGGAATGAGTATAAAGCTGGAGAACTACTTTAGACTACCAGACCCTATTATGAAAACTTTGCTTTTACAAATGGGTTGTGCTCAATTTAGAAAGCTCTGAGGTAGATCTGATTTAGTATTACTGGATGCTGATCACCCAGACTAATCCATTTTTTGCTTGACAGGCTATTTAGCTTTGCACACACTAATGAATGCTTGTTTTGAAGAGTAAATTGTTTTTTTTTGGTTGTTTGCTTTCCAGGTCTATAAAGGCGAATTCCAGCTTCCTGACTTTCTTAAAGAAGTGCCACAGGTACCGTATTGGATTAATTTCCTTTTTGTAGATGTAGCAACAATTTAATGTCAAACTAGTCTTTATAAACCACTTCATAAACTTGACTGTAAGAGGAAAAAGCAGCCAGCAGTTTGCTATGAAATTGAATCTCCGCCGCTGCTCTTACACTCAAGCCTCCTTTGAATTTATGTGCAACTCCAGGGGCATCTTACTATGACTAAACTCAAACTCATTGAAGGTTATGTCAAACTATACGGTGAATCTTAAGGAAAGACTGGACTGACTTTGTATTTTGCCCCATAGAACAAATGCAAATGTTGTTTGTAGAGAAGCTTTATCTTTTTTTATTATTATTTTTATTTGTTTATTTTTTCCCTTGTAGTGAAATGTTGAAAGCAGGTATGCTAAAGGTGGCATAAATGTTCAGACTTCAGTTGATGATAACAAGAGTCTTTGGAAATAAATACTACAGTATCTGAGAAAAGAAAGCAGCTCAGCCATGGGTAGTAGTCATGCGTTGATCTAATATTCAGATAAGCTATTAAACTTCTGATTATAATGAGAATCTGTAACTTGTTCCCTTTGAATGCTGTTAAGTTTCACTGGCTACCTGAGGGTCCTAACCTTGCACTGGGGTAGAAAGAGCTAAATTCTGGGCTTGGAACTGTTAAATAGCAGCATTTCTTGGCCCCTAAGCTTTGTGGATTATAGGAGATGTGCTTGAAGCCCTAGGTCGTCTTCTCATGTCGACACCGTGGACAGGGTTTGAGCCATAACCACTTCCTAATTCATGTATATAGTAGTTCACTCTGGATGATGAGATCTTAAACTGCATGAACAGCTTTCTGTGCCGCTCAAGGACATAATACAGGAGTTGGGAGGAACTTCTTCCATGGAACTTCCTCAAGGGATTCTTTTGTGTATGATTTTTTTTTTCTTAAAAGTAAAAAAAAGAAGTGCAGTTAATTCCCCATATTGACTTTGCAGATTTATACTTAAGGCAAATGTATAGTCTAGCTGTAACATATCATCTTGAGGAATTTACTTTATTGGTTAAAAATGTTTCAGATGAGTAAGTGGAACAATTAGAAATCGCCTTTGTATTTTCTCAGGGAAGAGTTACTCAACTAGGCTCATAGAAATACAGATTTTGTAGGCTGTATAACTGCTGACCATGTAAATGTGTGAAGTGCCTTCTGCATTATGCTGTGATGGAAGAGGCAGGGAGTGGCTCATTACTGCTATTGTCTCTGGGTGTGTTCAAGTAGAGCTAAGTCAAAATGTAAAGCTAAGTAACAGAAAAAAAAGGGGGAAAAAATCCAGCTTGTCCTATGTATAGGACACTGTAGACTTGGGAGGAAAAGCATTTGGGGACCATCTGCCTCCAGGATTTTGTGTCTCTTCAATAGAAGAGCAAGGAGCAGCTTCCTCCCTATTAGCCTTAAAGGAAGCTATGGGTGACCAAACTTTTAGTTAACAGTGTTAGATTTTGTTGTTGCTGCTGTATTTTTGTATTTTGGGAAAAACATGAACTGTAGAACTCACGTCTGCCACCTACAAAGCAGTAGGAAGCTCTTTCCAAGGGCAGCTACCACCTTTATTATTATTATTTATTATTATTATTTTGTTCTGGTTTAGTAGCTCAATCTTTTGATCTTTTGGGTGCAGGGGACATGTCTCTACTGGCCAGGCCTTGTTTTGACGTGTTGTGGCGGCCTTTTTGCAGGGTAGTGCCCTTCAAGAGGGGCTACTTTAGTGTAATAGTTTGAAAACAAATGAATTAATGGCAGGCAAATACACTGATGTGGTAACTAATAACGTAACTGTGGCTAAACATACCAGTACTTCAAGCAAAAGAGATCATTTGCTTGCATCTAGGTTTTTGAAAAAACTTGGCCACTTCTAGCCATTTTAGAGTAATTTGTGGTATTTATATTACTTACATTTTTACTTTATCTGCCATCATTATTCCTAATTGCACAGTTTCTGAATATAAATGCTAGTATAAAGACTTAAAGCACTTGTAGTGTCTTCTCTTAAAGAGGGAAGGAAAAAGAAAACAAAGGAAAAAAAGCAACAGGCAGAGAATTCTTTATCTTGCATCTCCAGTGTGAAGGAAAGAGTACTTCAGTATGACTTCTGTTAGAGGTAGAGATTCAAGAATACACAGCAGTATCCACCATGTGCAAACAAGTGTTTTTGACTTACTCCATCTGTTCTAAATGAAAATTAGTTATTAAAAAGGAAAACCGGTTTCTTGTGTTCCAGCCAAAGAAGACAGTAGAAAGGAAGTCTCGTGGCAAGATAAAATGAACATGGATCAGTAAAGTAGAATAGCTGCAGTGTCTGTCTCCTGTTTTCAGAGCATAGCTTTTTGCTGTGGACACCAAATCTTTTCTGATAATTCTGTGTGATCTCTACTGCGGGCTTTGCTCTTTTACTGGATGTTTTGCCTGCTCTCACCCTGCCAACAGTTAGTGCTCATGCTTTGCTGCAAGTTGTGCTCTGCTAATAGAAAACCATTAAGAATCTGACACCACGCAGCTAAATGCGCTGTTGCTCACAGTATTGTTCACTCTGGAGTGCTGGCCAAAATGCCTCTGCAGCTTAAAGGCAAGAAAACTATTTAAGTGTGTGCTGCTTTAAAGTTACTGTCAGCCAATTGTTTTGAGAAAGTGCACTGTACAAATGCATTTTTTGTGGATATTTCAAGATAATCTACAGCATAACAGATACACTTGCAGGCACACATAGGTTGCGAATTTAGGTTGTGTTGGAACAGAGCGCCAGGTATTGCTGATGAGGACTTGTGAAACGTGCAGGGAGATAAGCTGCCCTGAACTAGCTCTTTGTGAATAGTGTTCTAGTAACATGAATGATTCTTGTTCTGCATGAAATAGCTGTTAGATGAATTATAATGTTTGTATTTTGTGATTACCTTGGAATAATGTCAAAGGAATTTGGTCCTCTACTTCTTGCAATCCATGTGATAGATCTCAAGACTCTTCTGAGTGTCAGGGGAGCAGGATTTATACAGTATTTATACTATAATTGTATTAAGCCGACTCTAAGATAAACTCTTAGGTTTATCTAAGTAAGATCTTCTGAAAAACAAAAGATTTGTGAAATAGTAACTGAATATTTCTGACACCATAAATACTGAAGCAGGAATTGAAATTACTTCTGTTAATCTGTAAAGTCAAAGTAGAATAGTTTAATTAAAAACAAAACCAAACAAATAAATATTTGAGTGCAAATGTTGGTGCTGATAATACCATCTTTTCCTTTAATGTAAAATAGCTAATTTTGGTTTAATTATTTGTTTAACAGACTGAACCCGTGGAATAGAAGATACAGTGGATATTTCTTGCACAGGAGGTAATAAAGAATATCCAGTTCTGCTTAATAACTCTTTGTTAATAATTACTTTTCATTTGAAAGCAGTATATAACACTATTTCACTGCTTAGCCAGGCTTTCTTTAGGAGTTTATTGATGATTTCTTTTGATGTCTGTGTTTTTTGGTGTTATAGCATACCTGCACAGTAGGTTCAGCTCCTTATTTTAACAAGATATTAAAAAGCATTATTTTCTTTGAGATATGAAGAGATTTCCAAAGACTATTTTTAAATATCAATTCAGAAATCAGTAGGGAAACCAGTCATTTAAATGCAGCCTCTTTTTACAAGTATTATCAGTATTAATGGAAATACATCTAAACTCTATTTCTGAGAATGTCTAGTGAGTCCTGGGAAATGGACCAGTGTTCCTTAAAGGAAAGTTTTTGCTTTCTTTTTGATGTTTCAGTTAGTCTTGAGAATGACTCTGCACCTTCTGAGATTACAGTTGTTGCTCGTAATCATGCATTGCAATTTCCAATTCTTTAATGTTACGAAGGCCACAGGTGTAACTATTTTTTTTTCTCTTTCTCTAGAATGACTGCTGCCTTTTCCATAGAAATGATGCTATTAAGAACTGTCCCACCGGGATCAGTGAGGTGTAACTGCTCTTGACCTGCCTTTTTTTCCTGTATTTCTCACCCGAGTTTCTTTCATACTTTGTCTTTTTGTTCAAGATTTTGTTGTTGTGAAAGCATGTAAACCTGTTTAAAAGGCGAGGGAAAAACTACATTGATGTTAATGCAGTACTGTATTAATTTACACAACTATTTTAAGGTTTTAAAGAATCCAAAGCAAAAGCTGTCTCAAACTGCTATTGTCTAAATTCCAAACCTCAGTCTTTAGTGGCTTTTTTTCTTTTTTTTTTTTTCTTTTTCTCCTTTCTGTGACAGTTGTTTTAAATGTATGAACCTTTCAAAGAGTGGTCTGTGCTCGTCCTAAAGGATTTCTGGTGGAACAGTTGTCTGTTTTATTGACATGTGGAAACTGTTAAATATCTTTTATTTAAAAAGAGATGTTGATAAATTACATGTATAATTACAATTTAATGATCTTTTGTATTTTATTTTTCAAAATAAATGCTTTAAATGTGCAATTTTTTTCCCTTTCTTGGACTGTTGCATTTGCCTTTGAGATTTAAATTAATAATAATAATAGTAATATGGCATTGCTCAGATGAAAGATAAAATCTAATGCCCTGGGTCTGGATCTCATTTTAAGCTCTGCTTGATTTTTTTAAGTAGCAGGTGTAGGCGCAGAAAGGATTTAAATAGAGGGGAGTAGAAACAGTAACGTGAGAACATGAGTAGTTCTTTTTTTTTTTTCTTTTCCTCTCCGTTTTTTTCCCCAAAACTGTGTCGAGACAGGTGAAGCGTGCGGACACGGGCAGAATTAATGCGCCTTTCCGGCGCCTTCAGCACCGGCGCCTCCGTGCGCGGAACGCTGGCGCCCTCGTGAGCCGCGAGCGGCCGCCGGCGCCGCCGCCCGCCCCGCGCCTCCGTGGGGTAATGGCCGCGGGGCGGCGGGAAGCGCCTCCGCCCGGGACGGACCCGCGTGTGCCCCGCGTGACGCGGCGGCCGCGCTGCCTCCTCAGCAGGTGCCGCCCGCGGCGCGCAGCAGGTGAGGGCGGCGCGGGGAGAGCGCGGGCGCCGCCAGGGGGCGCGAGCGCGGGGCGGCGGCCGCCGCGGACCGTTAACCGCCACCTCTGGGCGCCGCCATGTCCTGCCGCCGCCCTGCGCAGGTTCCCCGGGCTCCGGGGCCGCACTGGCCTCACCGCCCTCGGGGCGCCACGCGAACGGCTGCCGTTGGAATGCTGCGGAAAAGGGAATTTCCACTGGCCATCCGGCACCTGAGCAGGAAGCCGGGGCGGTGCTCAGCCAGGGCAAAGCCTTTGTGGCCATGTAAAGGTGGTAAATGCACATCAGTGCTTTGAATTCTGCATAAAAACACCCTTGTTGCCATTGGGAAATACAGGCTGTGGCAGCCTTTGCCTCATGGTTACTCCCTGTGCTCCCGTTAGATCTCTCCATTGTCTTATTTTTCACTTAGATTCACCATTGGTGATGGTCATTTCTCCCCACACAGCTTATCTTTGTTTTTAAGCTGCTCTCCTCGTCTAAGGGTAGCCCCAGGTGAACATCCATGCTGTCCTTTGCCAGCGGTGAAGTGTGTCCAGAGTTGGACTTTCCCAAGCAAGGCCATTTGTAGCAGAGTTTGCCACAGCTCAGGACTCACTGCTCTGTTCCAGAAGGTTTCGCTGCTCTCCTTATGCAGCTTCTTTTGATTTGCTGTAACTAGGTTTGCTGCCTTTTTCTGCTTTGTTCTCACAAACCTTTGATCATCTGAGTCCCTCAAAAAAATCTTACAGAAAGACGGCTAAGTCGTGTCTCACTCTGTCCTCACAGACCCAGTTTCCCATGAAGGGAGAAGCTTGCTGACAATCTGCTCTTTATCTACTGAAAACAAACACGCGGGGGGGGGGGGGGGAACTTGCCTTTGAAGAGCAGCCGGACTGGGTTAGCACATCTACAACAGATTCACAGATCAGCATTTATTGATGGTTAGCCCTTTGATTGTGTGATTTTAGTATTGCCTTTTTTTTGAACATGTAACTTTATAACCTTGGAAGGTATTTAAGACAGAATTGCTTATGGGGGGGGGGGAAGGATAGGGGAGCAACAGTTCCTTTAAAAGCTGCTATTTTTTCCCTCAATTTCTGCCTCAGTAAACCTAGTGCAGGCCTAGGGAATGAAGAACAACTTGTAAGTCTGGTTCACATGGCAAGCTTTCCTTGAGGATTGTGTGTGCGTGCAGGAGTGCGAAAGGGACATTAGATAAATTATCAGTAAGCAAATCGCAGGGAAGGAATCCCTACCATTTAGATGATGAGTAGGTTGAAAACTGGGAGGAGGTGTGCGAGTAGACACAGCTGCTGCTGAGCTGTGGGTCAATTAGATACTTGGTTTAGAAGTCAGCTTCTTCATCAGTGTTTTCTCATTAATTTTGTTTTGACCTGTCTCTGGACATGAACTGGATGCATTTACTTAGTTTGAATAAATGAAACAAGACATAGAACTTTAACAGGACATTTAACAAGAGAAGTAATTTTGTGGCTAGTTAATAAATGCACGTTCTTTAAGTGGATTTTTCTGATGATTTTTTAAAGGGGATGCATATTCTTCATGACATGCCCAGAATCAAAATGCACAAAATCATAGAGCAAAAACCTGGACAATGATTAGCTATCTCTTTCTTTTAGGAAGACCCTTTGATACAGTCACCAAACTACTGTGTCGCTAGTCCGTGTTTGTGGATGAACAGGAAGTGAAGCAGCCTTGCAGAGCGACATCGGTCACCTTTTAATGAACAGCAAAAAACAGGTTAAACAACCTTATTAATAGTCAAGTCATAAATTGTCAAGTCATTGCTCATTATAATGTCAGTTTATTCTTAATCTAACCTATAGTGACAGATAGACTGGCTGAGGATTGACTGTTAAAGAACTGTAGCTGGGGTAGCTATGCATTTTTTTTTTTTTCTGTGCAGGAATGAGAATTGTGCAATTAGCAGTAACTGCACAATATAATATGTAGAGTTAGATGCATATATATCAGGTATATGTGTGCAAGGCACCGTTACGATGTGATGCAGTGGGCAAGAAACCTTCCACTGGTGTTTTCCTCGTCTGATTGCAGCACTAGATCCCCGCATTTTGCAGGAAATGCTGGAGCTAGAGAGAGCACCACTGAGCTGCCCGAAGCTCCGTTGCCGTTCGCAGCCAGCTCTCATCTGTGTTTGCAGTTGGAGGTGATTAAAAGGCTCCGGAGCTTTACTGCAAGCGGCAGCCGGGGCTTTGCCAGCACGCACGCCAATGGGAGGGCGCATTTCAGGGCACGCTTGTGCAGGCGGCCTATGGAGCCGAAGGGGTGGACCAGCGGCCCTCCGAATTCCTGCAGCAAATGGCATTTTGCTGCAAAAGGAGCCAATCAAGCACTGCAGCGCGCAGCCAATGCGCGCAGGCCTCTCATCCAGCCGCTGGCGGGGGCTCTGTCACCGCAGGGCCTTGGCAAGCGCTGCAAGCCGCATTCCTCCTCACAGAGTCCCCTTTGAGGCTGCCCGTCAGCACGGTGCTCATCCTTGCTGTGACTCACTCCCCAGCCCAGCGATGCCATTGTAATTTCTGCGTGCAGAGCAGGGTTGCTGCATGCCTCCGCGTGCCACGTGATCCTCCGCAGCTGGTGAGGAGAGCACCTAAGTAATTTAGGTCTTGTTTCCTATTTAGCCTTGCCACGGCTGCCTATCCAGCAGACCTGCTTACGAGAGCCAGAGGGATGGTGGTAGTTACAGGGCAGAACAAAGTGAGTGGAAACCCGGATGATGCCATGTCGAGCTCGGATGCGGAGGATGATTTCCAAGAGCCGGCCACTCCTACGGCCACCCAGGCAGGACAGTCACTACCTCTGCTGCCTCAGCAGGTAAGAGCTCTGCGCTGCTGTTCATCTGATAAACTGGAGTTATTGCACCACATATTGCTCAGGTGCCAAAGAATCAAAAGAATTTCTTTGGTGGGGTATTCATGGATATCCAGTTCAGTTTCCATTACTCCCTAAATTGGCTTAGTTCCTTGTATTCTTCATATTCCTTCCTTATTATTATTGACATTCCTTCAGTCCTAAGTTCCGTATATTTTACCTCAGTAGCTTGAGCCTGACAAATACAAATTGTGCGTATTCTGGTACTGAAACATCTTCAGCTGTGGTATTAAGATTTTAGGCCTGCTATAAATCTAATGTAAATGCACAATTGCTGATTTTCAGCCTGTACCTTAATTCATAAAGGGACCAGTAAAGCAGCATCTGAGTACAAGTCCCAGATTTGGCCTGAGATTTCCTACTCCTTTTTGTGTTGTGGGGAGAGAGAATTTAAAAAAAAAAAAAAAAAAAAAAAAAAAAAAAAAAAAAAAAAAAAAAAAAAAAAGAAAGAAACAGAAGGCTTTTGGGCTTCTAATGAATATCTGGTATTAAAGCTGTGGAGATGACTGCTGTTTGAGATTTCCAACTAAAATGAAAACATTCACTGATCCTACCCGGAAGCCAGTCAGAAGATACAAGGTGTTAATCCCTTGAATCTCACTATTTTGTGGCAGCAGGCCAGGAAAGGGACATTTGTTGGACCAAGTTATGTCACAATCGCAAAGATTATTAAGAAGTGTCAAGGTGAACATATATAAAATAAACTCTAAAATGTTGTGCTGCTTCTGAAATTGTTGCTGCCCCCACTATTGTTGCATCATTCGTATTTGGAGCTTCTCTGCCTTCTCAAGTCCTCCTGTCACAATTTCAGTCATGCTCTTATTGTTATTTTTGGAGAAGGAAAAACAGAACATTGATGGACTCTTCTCTTTGGCACTGCCATTCCTCTGACTCCCTTCCTGGTGTTAGCAGAAGGACTGCTGAGATTGCCTTCCATGCCTGCTCTGTTTCACATTGTACCCAATGTGAATTCCCTCTTAGTCCTTCCAGCCTTTCTGAATTGCCTTCAAAATTGTCTCAAGCAAAACCATACACACTGTGCTCACTCCTTTCTGTCAAATGCCATCTTCTGGTTTCAAACTAATAAATGCAAACATCATGATACAGGAAGACTCTTGGTTAATGCCTGGTTTTACACAGCAGCCCTATAGATGTTTGAATATCTTAACTTTCAGAAGATCTGCTGCCTGAATGTTCCTCTTCTTTTAACGGAGGCTTCTAAACATGCCTTTTGCCAAATTTCATTTGTAATTTTACCCTATAATGGAAGTTCTTCTGGAAGTTCTAATAATTTTGCCCTATATTTGTTTGCAAAGGAGGCTCATTTCTGATGAGGCGATTTCTTTTTCAGTTTCCAGAAGTTGTCCCACTCAACGTAGGAGGCATGTGTTTCACAACACGACTGTCAACACTGAGACGTTATGAGGACACAATGTTGGCGGCTATGTTCAGTGGAAGACACTATATTCCGACAGACGCTGAAGGCAGATATTTTATTGACAGAGATGGAACTTACTTTGGGTACGTGCAGTGTCCTCAGTAATATGCTTTCCAAGTGGTTGCTGATAAAAAAAAAAATATATATATATATATTTAAAGAGAGTTTTAACTTAGTTTTAACTTTCCAAGAAAATAAATTTGTCAAAATAATTCATTTGGTAAATGAATTACTTCTGGAGCACTACAAAAACAAATTACATTAAAATGTAATTGGAAAGAAATGCAAGATTCAGAGAATTTCTTTTAAATTATTTTTGCTGGCAATGCCATATTCCTTCATCGTTAGGCCTCCTTCTGAAACTTTCAAGTACATGTGTAGCTTTCTTTTTATTTTTAATTTAATTAACCATGGTACTACTAATACTCTGTTTGATTTGATGTGAAATTGCTAAAATACATAAACACAATTTCCTGTAATATTTCTAGCTTCAGGTCTTCACCCAAAAAAAGACTTTACATACAACTTCTTTTTAGTTTTTAAGTTTTTAAGTTATTTAAGTTTTAAGTTAAGTCTTTTCTTTAAGTTCTTTTTAAGTTTTTAAGTTTATTTGAAAATAAGTATTTCTTTACATTTGGAAAGTTGGAAGAGTGATATGATGTGATGTTATCAGTCTGAATCCAAAATATAACGGGAATCCAGAGCCAAGTTAGCAGTTGGTATATTTGTTGATACTATAATGAAAATTGCTGGTTTTTTTGTTTTGTTTTGTTTTGATATGGCCTGTAATAGATTTTGTTGATTAATGCTCATATTCTTAGTTAAAAATCTTGTAACTTAAATGATTTCAGAACTATGTTAAAATGGTTTTTTTTAAGCTATAGAAGAGTAGGCAGCACTGATCCTATGATGAGAACACTTCTTTTGCAGTTACACTATCCATACCACTAGAATCCTGGATTTTCATGGGATAAAAGATCTTTGCATACAATTCTCAGGAAAATCAGTTTATTTTGTATAGACTTGAGTTTAAAATACAGTGACTTCAGTCTTTTCCATGGAAATTTTTTTGTGCATCCTGTTTAAAATGGTTACTCCACCTTGAGGTTCTGGTTAAAAATGTCTTGGTGTTTTCTTTGAAATAAGTTCTGGCATTACCAGAGTTATGATGTGATTTTTTTGAATTGGAGACTTGAAAGGAAAAAATGCTTTAAGAATATGTGCTGGCAATATAGTTTGCAATTCTCTCAGCTACTGCCCAATCTAAGGGTATATATCTGAACAGAGTAACCAGTGTGTATCCAGTGTTTTCTGTACTTCTCGACCTGCAGTGGTTTTTTTTTTTTGAAGAAACTTTAACAGAGTTTTTCCCCTTTTATTTAGAGACATCCTTAACTTTCTGCGATCTGGTGACCTGCCCCCAAGAGAACGAGTGAGGTCAGTCTACAAGGAAGCTCAGTATTACTCCATAGGACCTCTGCTAGACTGTCTAGAGGATGTCCAGCCCCTTAAAGGAGAAAAAGTTAGACAAGCTTTCCTCGGCCTAATGCCCTATTACAAAGGTAAATAAATAAAGTAGTATTAATTGTGTTTTTGTAACGTGACTCAAGGAGTATGAATATTCCATTCAGGACAACTTGCGGCTTTTAAACAAGTTTTGTCATATTTGAGAAGTTTTTCTTACCTTTTATATTCTAACTCATTGGGTTTTTGAAGTCTCCATGTTAGATTTGTTCTTGCTTTGTCTGAGGATGTGAATTTTTACACTGTCTAAAAGGAAACAGGATCCAGACCATAGCAAGCAAGCTTTATTGAATAAGAATGTTCTTCTGCCTCTGCATTTGTTCTGTTCAGAGCTGCAATTGAATAAATTTGGGCATGTAGAAAGAACATCAAGTTCACAAGACAGCTGAAACTGATGTAATTAAAATACTCTGTCTGGCTACATGCAGCTTCCCATTGCTGCTTATATTATGTTAGGAATGACTTGTTAAATTATTGCAATAGCATTTTATATGAACAAACTGTGTTTTATTTTAGAAGGTGCTTTGTAGATATTTTCAATGTTTATTGTTTTTTAGATCATTTGGAACGGATAATCGAAATAGCAAAGCTTAGAGCTATGCAAAGAAAAGCAAGATTTGCAAAATTGAAGGTTTGTGTCTTCAAAGAAGAGATGCCCATCACTCCCTATGAATGCCCACACTTCAACTCTCTGCGTTTTGAAAGAAGTGAAAGTGAGACAAAGCTCTTCGAACATCACTGTGAAGTAGATGTATCTTTTGGCCCCTGGGAGGCCGTGGCTGATGTGTATGATCTGCTGCACTGTATCGTGACAGACCTGTCTGATAGAGGGATAACTGTGGATCATCAGTGCATTGGTGTGTGTGATAAACACCTGATAAATCACTATTACTGCAAGCGTCCTATTTATGAATTCAAGATTACTTGGTGGTGAGTTACTTTGCCCAGAATGGTGCAGAGGGGAAAAAAAAAAGGACTTCTAGATGACAATTGCTGTTAATATTTCTGCAACGTGTCTCTGGAAATGCATTGCTGCTAACATTTACATTGGAATCAGTCTGCTGAAATGTTGGCTAATGCTTTGCTGCTCAGCCAATGGGAACCTGTTACAGAGTAAGATCTTGAAAAACCAGCCTGAAACTAGACTGTTGGCTCAGGTACCTTAACGAGGCACAAAACAAAATCACCTCATGGAAATTATACAGAGAGGAGTGTCTGACGTCTTTAAAAAACTGCCACTTACCATGTGGCTTTAGTATCATACATCTGCAAAATGGTTATTACAGATCTCACCTGCATTATGATAAAGCCGTGGGTGCTAATAATGCTGACACAGCATGATTGAATTCTACCCACTTCGAAATATTTTAGTCACTACTTAAACTTGCCACTTTATAAAGTTGAGTGAGTAACACCCAATACAGAGATTCTGGAAATGTAATTTTGACATAAGAGACCATTTTCTTGGAGAAAAGTGTTATTTCCTATATATTACTATTTGTTGTGATTATTAAACTGTATTTCTTTTTAAATTAGGAATCTGCATTGTGAATTAAAATGATATATTTCAATTAATTCCATTCTTATAAAAAGGAATAGCAGATTTGGAATATATTCCTTAATGCTTTTAGGAGTAATTACTGTTCATAAAAGACTTGTGCCTGTTTTTAGCCTTAGAAATTCTAAATGTTTACAGTATCTACAAAAAAAAAAAAAAAAAAAAAAGCTCTAAAGTATCAGGTCATTTGCAAAGGCTTTTGGTAAATGAAAAAACCCTGTATGTATGTTCCTGTTACCAAAATAAGGGGAATATTTAGTGTGAATTATTTTACTACTGGCTCTTTTTACATTTGGTGATATTAAACTTTGTTCTAGAGTTAGAGTTGAATGAGGATGCTAGGTAAGTGCTTCCTTTTGTCTCACCTTAGTCAGAAAATTCTCATTCTCAAGGTTTTTGTTGACTTTTCCTGGTGGAATGTCAGGAAGTATTTTTTTTAGTCTGCTTATTTAAATGTTTCTCTAATTACCGACCCTATATCTGGGTTGTAATGACTCCAGGCTGAAAGAGGCAGCCTTTGGAGAGTCTTACTCTTTTCCAGAGGGCACTTTTTTTGAAGTTGCACTTCTGATCATAGTAACCATCTCCTCAAGGTGAATAGCTGACAACTAAAATGAAAAGTTAAATCTGTGCATCTGAGCATCCTGTCTTAGAGTGGATAGAAAACTCAAATATTTTCAAAATACCCCACTTGAAGTGAATACAAAATAGTCTTGGAGAAAGAGGGAAAGTAAATGTTATGATTTCATATTGCATTCCATTGGATTAATTAATCCGAGAAGCTTGCTTCATTGAATTTCTGACCGAAAAGTTTTAAGAAACCTAAATTAGTAACGATGATCAAAATTTTCAGTAAACTGAATTTTTAGAATAATCGTAACAACTTTATAGTCAGATTATCTTGTAAAATTATTTTAAAGACAACCCTGTTTGCATTGATTAACCTCTATACTTTTATGTCTTTAATTTAGATTTTTAGTAAACTTTTTTGAGATGGGGACATATATCTCTATCCATTTCCACATGTTTTATAATAGAGGATTATTTTTAAGTGCTGACTTCCATGTCAAACTTTGAGTTTGAAATGAGGGAAAGAATATAAGAATTGTCTGTACTACATATATATATATATATATTTTAGATCGATTGAAAGTGTTTTCTTAAATGTTGACCTCATGTTAGTCATGTAAGTCACTGAACTTGTACTTGACAACCCTAAAGGAGAACTGAAATTAATCTTTTTTCCCTAAAGTGAGAAGAAGCTTGCATCATTTCTTCACTTTTGTGCTGACTTTTTTTTTTTTTTTTTCAGGGAATCTTAAATTGTACTTCAGAGTTTCTAATAAAATGTCACAGGATCTTAAATTTGAGGCATAGAAAGTTTTGGCTGCACATATTCTTAAAAGATTTAAGTTCAAGGTCTTCAGCATCAGATTATACAGAGACTACAAGGAGAACTGCAGTTTTGCTTGGTTATTGAGCGTTTCCCATGGAAGTATTTTCATGAGATATAACTCTGGCTTTTGAATATTAGCACTAGTTACAGAAACAGAGCAAACAAACTGTGTTTTGGGATTTGGCTTGAATAATTTTTCAGCCATACTATTTCTTAATATTCATGCTCTCTTATCCTTTTCTTGGTTTAAAACCAGAACAAGTAAGGAAGAATATCTAATCAAAAAGATGAAAATGAAAATCTTCACCTGTATCAGTTGCATCATAATTGAAACTTTCATCCTTCAGATTCTCCAAAAGAAAATAGTAAGTGCAATATTAAAAAAAGGAAACCACAGATCTGAGCCAACATGCTTTCATTAAACACGTACAATCTATGTCTTGTTATTTGTGCAAATTAACAATATTGTTATTGACTACACTTCTTTTAAGCAGTCTTTGTTTACAGTGATTTAGATTATATTGCCTAATGTGTATTCATTTTTTGACAGCAACAGAAGAGTTGTGCAGGAGGAAGTCAGGGGAGTTTAAATTAATAACTGGTTTATATAACTTTATTGACTTTTCTTGGCGTATAAGATAATTTTTGAAAAATCTTCGTTTGCAACCAAAATGTGAGTAGCTTATCTATTAAATCCATGTTTAAAATGATTGATGTTTTTGTATATCATGAATGGTATGTAATTGCCTAATTAAACTAAATGCTTATATAATACTGCTTTTTTTTTTTCTTTAAGATCTTTCTTCATACCTACTAAGGCCAGAGATTTGCTGTAGCATAACCTGCTTCTCTGTGCCACTCTCTTGTTTATTCCACCACTTTAATATCTACAGAACTGCTCTTCCACCACCACCCCTAAATACTGTGTGAGCTGGTACTGTGCTCCTTGCCACATCAGCAGTGCAAAAAATGGTTTCATGTCATCAGTGTAATCTTGATAATGAGTATCATGTGTGCAGGTTATCAAAAAGACCTTACATGTCAGTGCATTTAGCTTATTCAACTTAAAGGAAAAGTACTTCTCGTTTAGTACTCTGGGACAGGCCGCATGCCATTTTTGCTCCCTAGATGATGTGCAGGAACATGCATCTAACAAGTAACACTCTCCCCTTCCCCAGCCCCCTAGTAAAATTTCTCAAATTTATTTTCAGAGCACAAATTGCACATCTAGATTGCAGTGATTTCTCTGGACTTTTTTTGAGTAATAGGGTAATAAGAGGACAGTTGAGGGGTAGTTATTTGGAAAGCAGAACTGTTGTCTGCATTTAGAGTGTTGCATGTCTAAACAGTTAACAAGACTGGTCTTGTGCAACGGCCCTTGCATATGTGGTGTTTTTTAACATGAAGCAAAAAGAGATCCTTTTATCAGTCCTTAGGTTAAGTGACTTGGACATTTTGACTGCACATTATTAAACATGATTTTGCCTCAGTTTTGCATTTGTAAAATAAGGATACTCGTCTTTGTAAAGCACTTACAAAATGATCTAAAAAGATCTTTATGTGCAGTGTTATGTATTCAGCCTTTATGTAATGCGTCCACTTAATGCCGTTGAAGGAGCAGCATTAACTTTTCAACTTGGTGTGGTCTCCTTAACCTGAATACCATGACACTGTGTACAACAATATGAGGAACTTCTTCCAGACTCTCCATTCTCCCTGGGGTTTGAAGGTGCTAGCATCTTTTACCTGAGCAGCCTTTGAGCCATTAGAGGATTCCCTCCTGTCTTCCTGGTGCATGTTTTCTTTGAAGACTTTCTTTTGAGAAAAATCACCAGTATCAGCTTTCTGAAGAGTCTGCTTATTCTTTAAGTACCTTTGTCCCCATTTTTAACTCTCATCCCTGTGGTGTTGGCTATATGGAAAGGCAAAGGCTATTGCACTTAGAAGAGCTCTTTCTTAATGGTAAGTCTGTTAAACAAATCCATACTTGGTAATCCCATTGAGCCTCACTGCAGCAGTGAAACAAAGTGTACCAGCATCTGGCTGGTACAAGCCTTGAAAGGATAAATCAAATACCTCTAGTTGCATGAGAAATGCATTGATCTGTGTAAAGTGATAATCTGGCCTCTGCTAAAGTGATTTTTAATATCCCAGTAAACTGAAGGATTTCAAGATTTCAAACTTTAAATTGTTAGTTTTCTTAAACACTCCTATAGTTTGAGCCAGGTTGTTTCAAGATATGTCTTACATGTCAGAGAAGCTGGGCAGCTGTCTCATTTATCTTTCCCAGGATATCTGTGTTTTCTTGGTGACTCTGAGACTGATCAATCCACAGTGCTGATTGCTGCTCCGCAGGAAGTAGTGTTTCTAGTGCATCCTGTGCATTAAATACACACTGGTTATTGAGGAGGAGGAAAAAAAAGAGGGAAGGATTTAGTTCCGCATTGGATTTTTTTTTCCCCAGGATACTCCTCCCCTGCTCTGCAGAAAGACTGCAGTGGAATCCTGCTCCACATGCCCTCCCACCATCTCCCCTCTGCTGATGAAGTGTAAGAGGCATGTGAAGAGCAACGGTTCAGCCAGATGTGCAGTGAAATAATGATGCCGAGTGCACTTCCCCTGGCTCCCCGCCCGTTGCTCTGACTGTAAGAAATGCAGTTCTCGGGACAGCTCTCTGCTGCACCCTCCAAGTTGTCTGCAAGGTGAATGGCCAGGCTGTTTTACCCTAATGGGATTTTTTTTGGCGTTACAAGCTGGTGAATGATACTTGCTAAAGAGTCAGGGAAATTCTCATGACTGACAAATATCGCACTAATAAATAATAAAAAAAAATCCTTTCTTTTATAAGCCCATTAATTTTACCTTCTATTTCTTACTTAAAACAGTTTAAAAATTAAACCTTGAGACTTTTGGTTAAATTGAGATACATATTTAGGCTGTGCACTTGCATTTTTCAATTTGGAGGGTCTTTATTGCTTGCAAGCAGCTAGAGGATAACTGCACGCACTGTCCTCTCCTGTGGTTCACTCGTTGACTTATTATTTTTAAAGTTACCAATATAGTAAAGAGTTATGACTTGATGGCCTCATCAGTCAGTTCTGAATTAGAGACCACTTGAAACCCTCCTGCCCGATTTTATTTTTCCCTGCACATTCCTGTTGATAGATGACCTGGCCCAGGTGACCCGATGGAAATGCCAGCAGGGAAAGGCTCATGTCGGAGCTGACAGTTTCCATTGCACAGAGAGGTTTGTTGGTTGGTTTTACTTCCGCTCCTGTGAGGCAGAGGAACATTCATCACCCTTTCTCTGCGAGCTCAGGCAGAGGATCCAATCTCTCTGGAAGCCCAGCTGTTCCTGCCATGGGTCACATGAGGCAGGTGGGGACAGTTAGTGGCTTTGGATTGACCTGGGGAGCACTCGGTGATGGGGAGGTGGCTGCCACCTCACGCAGCTCTTAGCACTGGTTGCTCAGATGTTTGAGGGCTCTTATGTCACCACCTCTTGTGTGGGAGTGTCTTTTCTGCATGACAAGCACAGGAATTAATTTTAGCAGGCGACTGCCAGGCAGGGCAGACTGAAAAGCAAAGAAAAGATCATTTCTGAACCCATCACAATCTGTGGAACATGATGTTTCTTTCACTATCCTCATTTTAGCAGCTATGGATAGTCCATGAACCCTGCTAAGTACTGATTGGTATAACTGAGCCTTGGAGTTAATTGATGGTTTTAGTTATTTCTGGTTCCAATATTGACTAAGTTGTTCCTGCACAGCAGAGGGGACCTAGCATAGTTTTAAAAAATAAGCCATCATTTAAAAATTTACATCATTTAAAAAATAAGCCCTCTAGTTTTTCATTCACTTTCTGCAAATAAGCTATGTTACAGAGGATAATTACATTTTGTTATGTATTTCTGTATACAGGTCTCTTAACTGGAAACTGCTTTCCAGAACCGTTCTTAATCCTTTTACTTACACAAGTTTAGTGTATGTTTACCTATACTTTCACTGTGACTTTTATAAATGGATTTTATTTTGCTCGGTTATAAATTGTATGTCTCTATGCATTGTAACCCTTAATGCCTTTGAAAATCCACTCTGGAGGATAAGGATTGGAATTATCTCCAAATATGCTTATTTGACATAAACTGATGAGTGATATTTAATACTGTAGATACTGCAGCATTTTATTTCTTACTGCATTTGGCTTTTCGGTTCAGGTGAAATATATAATCTATGCATTTTTATTTAAACTATATAAACGACATATAAGTTTTGTGCTGTGAAAATATATTAAACTGCAGATTGCTGGAATCTGGCTGACGTGGTCTGCAGGTTTTATCTCCCCCTTCTCACCTTCTCTGTGAGCTGAGCTTATCTTGCGTGACTGGAAATGCCATTGCGGAGCCCAGGCCTCCCTCAGGCCCTTCCCTAAGGGCACCAAGCAGCAGCTCGTTCCGCAGCGCCCGCTTGGCGGGTGCCCCGTACGCAGCGTCCTCGGGGACCCTGGAGCGCCCCTGAGCCCCACAGCGGCCACTGCTCTTCCTGGAGGGAATTCCCCCCCCAGAAATGAATGAAAATACCGTTTTTATTGCCTTTGCTTTGCCTTCCTACAGTAACAGCTGCTTTCCAAGGCACATGCCCGCGGGAAGCCTGAATCCCTGTCAGGCTCTGCCCAGCGACAGGCAATTGGCCGCCGCGGGCTCGGGCCTGCTCGGCAGCCCCGCGGAAGGGCCTCGCTGTTTCTCCTCTTCGCCTTTTAACGGATTCGGTAGTTTTGGCCCTCGTTGTTTCTTCGCCTTTTAACGGATTCGGTAGTTTTCTTTAAGGCTCCTGGCCTGGCAGGCCAGCGAGCGGCCTTGGCCTCGCTGCAGAACCGGGGCTGCGTCACCAAGCGACCTAAAAAACCATAAAAATAAGCACAAAAATGGGGAGAAAAGAGCAGTTTCCTGCGTTATTTCAACCAAGCCGACCGCGACGCCGCCCGAGGCCCGACGCGCTCAGCGCACCCTCGCGGGCCCCGCCTCCCGGAAGTGACGCATGCGCCCTTCCGCCGCCGCGGAGGGCAGGGAGCGCCGGGCGCCGTGAGGAGCCGCGCGGGGCGGGAGGCGCCGCCGCCGGTGAGAGACGTCGGGGGGGAAAGGGGAGGGAAAGGAAGGGAAGGGGAAGGGAAGGGGAAGGGAAGGGGGTCCTCGGGTCCCGGTTGCCACCCCGGGACCTCCCTCGCTGGGGTCGCCCGGGCCCTGCCGGCCCCCCGGGTAGACCTGGTGTCTCCCGCGCGCTGCTTCGTTCTGTCCGTTACGAAGCCGCTGTCTGTCTGTGGCGGCCCCGACAGCGGCGCCCGGGTCCGGCCGCGGTGAGGTACCGAGAGCCCGTGCCGTCCCCGAGGGCGTTTAGGGACCGCCGATCCCTGGGGTGAAGCGGGGCGAGGGCCCTCCCGGAGCGGGGCTCTCGCTCCGGAGTCGCTGCCCTTGGGCACGGGCGACAGCAGAAACGCAGGAGCACGAAGCCGCAGGCACCCGTTCAGCAGAATAAGCTGTGGACGATCGCTGAGGTGCCCCACCATTCCGATAGTTCATCTATTTTTGCTTTAAATGCTGTCTAATCTATAGCAGCCTTTCCTTTGCCACTGTTTGCTCTCTGCCGCCGGAGTCTGCACGTTCGCTCCGTGTTGGTGAACTCCTTGAGACCCGAGCTGCCCTCGGGATGTCCCCTCTCACGGTGCGGGTGAATCCTGCTCAGACCCAGGCAGTGCCCAGGCAGGCGCGGAGCACGCGGGGTGTCTTGGAGCCGCCTTCTGAGGTTCTAGCAAATTTAGATTTAATCTGCACCCGAGTGGGCAAACCACGTGGTGGCTTGGCACATCGGCAAAGTATATTGCGTACAAAGCACCCAGTGGCGGGTGTTTTTCAAGATAATTTAGAAGTTTCAGATAATCAGAACCTCATTTCAACCTGAATTTCTGATCAAGCTCTAAAAAGCAGCCTTTTTTTTTTCTTTTAAGATATTTCATTTGGGATCAGAGATTTGAAGGTGCAATTAGAGTCTCATATAGATGCTGAGATATAGATGTTAATTCCTGAATACCTGTTAATGCACATGCTGCTCCTAACGGGACGGTCATTGCTCTGGGCAGCAGCTAACAGTTTGATGTGGACAAACATGAGTTCCCCATGAGTGGGGAGATCCTTGGAGCTTTCTCTCGAGCTGAAGTTGACCTCAAGCTCTCCGGGAAGGGTGTTGCAAAGTCGCTTGGCCCTTGGGCTCCGCGTGTTTAAACAGTGGCTGTAATTTCTTTGGTCGCTTGCAGTACAAAAGCTGTATGGGTGTCTTCAGGTGACTAAACCAACTGTGTCTGTCACCATGGTTAAAACCTTATTTTTTCTCAGGAACATTAGCCAACAAACTGCCCTGTGTATATGAGGAAGCAGTTGGTCTAGGTGAAACTCCTTAATTGGGAGGAAGAGGCACATGAAAATAGTTCAGGCTCGTGCAATCTATGCCACCAACATGGCTGTATTTCTGGGTCAGTCTTTACTAATTCTTACGCGTTTCATGGTGCTCGTGTTTTCTGCTCATGAGTCTCCCAGGCTGTGTCGCCCCACCCTTTCCTTTGGAGGAAATTACTGCTTGTTTAATTAGCGCTGTGTTAGTTACGTGCCCGAATGCCCAGGACTGCGTGTGAATCAGGGCTCTTCCGACACCTCTGTAGTGTGGAGACGCTCCGGACAGTGGTTGCTCTTCGGAAGCAGCACTTAGCTGATGGGAAGCTGCAGATGGGCTGTCCAGGTAATTCACAAGTCGATATTTGAGGCTGGGATTTGCTTGACAGATTCTCTCCTGCTTCAGATGCTGGTGATGATGTTTTCCACTGCTTATGCAAAGAGATGCTTTCCCTTGCTTTTAAAATAACACTATTCATCTCTTTGCAGAGGCTGTCACTTGGGATGCTGTAATAGACATTGGTGACTAGACGTGTTATTTAGGGACATCTTTCTGTAGGAAAAAGTTATAATTAAACCTAACCCCCTCATCCTCTCTTTCCCCTGCCCCTCCTCGGATTTGGTATGCTTCATAGTGGACACTCTCTGCCTTGTAAACTTATTTTCATTAACTAAAGCTATGTGTCTGCTGCAGAATAGCTTCAGGTGGGCCCTGGTCTCTAGAGCAGATGTGGGATTGGATGTGCTATCCAGCAATGTATAAAGCACAAAGCAGGAATTGCTGTTTTCAGGAATGCACATGGAAACTTCCCCGGTTTTTCTTGCTCTAAAATCCCATGCCTGGGGATCGCCGTCGGGGCAGACAACAAGGACGCTTGGTACCGTGTCACACGCTCCGAAAATGCCCTTTGGGAGCCCTTTGATGTTTTCTTACAGGAGGAATTCATACAGATTGTTCATTAAGTGTTAGGAAAATTTAAACTTCAAGAGTTAAACCATGTTCCCTTTGGGCCAGGGAAAAGCTGGTGGCAAGCATTGCTGCAAGTCGTGCTCAAAATTTGATTTAAAGAAGCAGCATAAAGTAAAATGGTGGTCAAAACAGAGCAGGAGGGTCTCCAAAGTCACAAGACAGGTTTTTTTTCAAGTCAGAAAGGTAGAAGGATGAAACATGCTACCCAGAAGTGAAAGGTAATTTTATATTTTCAAGCTAGCCTGCCTGTTTTGCTCTTAAATCTAAAAATAGGGAGACTTCACATGGGTTGATCAACTTTGGTACCAGTGTCGAAACTTCCTTTCAGAGCAGTCTTATGAAGCCACTGCTTTCATTTCCACTGTTACCATGCAGGACTCTGCAGAAACTGCTTTTTGTAGGCTACAGCGATTATAAACTGATTAACAGTTACAAGCCTGTAGGTTAGCTATAGGTTGGTAAGGGGTGGTGTGGGGGTTTTCCAGCTCGCTCTTCCATGTGCACATGACCCAGGCAATCCAACACTCCAGTAATTTGTGCATAAATGAGTATTTCATCTTTGTGGCCGCGGTGCAATCCGTTCTGACAATGAAGATGTCTGTTTGCTTGTTCTTTCCCAAGGAAGTAAAGAGATTGTGATTACTCCGAGCTAAAAAGAACAAGCAGGACAAGGCGGTGGTGTCTGAACCGCTTCTGAAACTTGTTTCACAAACTGAGCTCTCCCCGAAGCCAAAGCTGTACCTGGAGTCTTGCTAAACACTAATGTGTTATGAAACTTGCCTTCAGTTTAGCGTTGGAAAGAATGCATTGTGTAAGCAGCCCTGTCTGTGTGTACATTAAATCAGTCCCGTGGCAGATCCTGTTTTGATGCAAGGTGCCCCTCTTTCATGTTACATAAAAACTAGGAGGGCACTTGCTCTTCACTGTGGCTCTAGGAGCAATTTTAATGGGTTTACCACAAAGTTTTGCAGCTATTTTGTAATCTGTTTGGTGTGAAAATCTGCCCATATACTCAGTCTTTTGCTGTTGCCAGTGATGTAAAAGGTATGATTGTATAGGGGAGTATTTACTGCCCCTTCAGTGCCTGTTGGGGAATATTAACAAAAGTGGCCTAAGGATGTATGGAATTAAAATGAGAGGAGCGCAAGCTTTGGGGGGAACTTGAAAGCTGGTTTTGGTTGTTATGTAACTAACCTAGAAATCAAAACGTCACATGTAATCTTCAAGTGTCTGCAAAGTTCTGAGCTCTCTTATGCTGCGGCTCTAATTATGAAATAGCGCTGATTAGGAAGACTGCATCTTTAGTCTTATTGGCTTCCCTGGCTCTGTCAATGGGCAGCCAGGATGTCCGTGGCTGTCCTTGGGCCCCATGCAAGGACCTTTGGGGTCCTTGGTTTGGTCCATGTGGGAATGTGGGCACCCGGAGCGGGATCGAACTGCTGCTGCTGGGGCCTGGGGCCTGTCCTGGTGCTGTCCCGAAGCCTGTGGGATCTTATGCTGCGGGTTGTGCCCTGGGAAGGGCAAACCTGGCCGGGCCAAGCTCTGATCGAGTGTCCTTGCTCGTTTAGATGTCGCCTTCCTGCTTCCCAAGGGAAACTTGGGAAACTCCTTGGGAAACTCCTGACCCAGGCCAGCAGCTGAACCTGCACATCCTTGTTTCCAAATTACAGGGGCTTTATTGAGCACTTACCTTCAGTGGCGACCATTGCATCTCAGGGCAGAGGAGAACACACAAAAAGAAAAAGCTACTTCTCCCTTGGCTTTTCCAGTCCATAATATGATAATTTTCTATTCGTTTCCTTTTAGAACTTTGGAACTTGGAACTTTTCTTTTGTAATGGTGGTGTGTCTTTAAGTGAAAAATAAACTCCTCACTCTACTCTTAGTGCTCATGTGATTTCTTCATATTGATTCGGAGTGACCTTTCTCGTCCCTGAATGTGGAAGTGATGCAAGTGCAAGCTAAAACCCGGGAAGGGCAGCAAAGGAAACCGCTTGCTTTCTCCATAACTTGGGTCCACAGCTTTTCACAGCGTCCCCTTGAACCCTAGGATTAGTTCTAATGTACACACAGGATTACCAGAATGACAAAAATAATTGTGTTGCTAAAATATGAGTAAAGGTCCGTAGAGGTTTGTGCCCTGTGCACCAAGGCAGTGGAAGTGCAAGAGCACAACTGGCAGAGCGAGTGCAATAGGCTGCTAAGATTTCAGAAGGCAAGATGCTGATGCAGGATTTAAGCAAGTCGATGGGTTTCATCCTGCTCTGGTTTCTGCAAGATCCCCCGTGTCCTCAGCTGCTGCTGGGTGCAGAACCCGAGCTGGTGAAACGGGTCTGCAGGCTCCAGCTACAGAGCTCTTGTAACTTCTTCCATCATAGTGGGTGATTTTTTAATGGCTTTAATTGCTTTGTACGGGCACCTGTAATACAAGTCTGTAGCAAATGTGTTGTCTGGCTTGCTTTTCTTTGGCCTGCAGGAGCAGAAGTGCATTAAGGACTGCCAGGCTCTGTGATGCTCCTGTGGGAAGGAGGAAGGGTGATGTATTCAGCTGCTCTTGGTTGTACGAATTAGAAACTTGAGTCTTTACAAATTAAGTTATTAAGAGACTCACTCCCTTAAATACAGGTCTCTATAGTGAAACTCTTTTTAGATTATTTTTTGAAACTCGTTACTGACCTAAGAGGAAGCAGTGGGTCCTCATCTTTAATAGTTTGGGTTCAAAAATCTTCCATTTTTTCCTGTTAGAGGAGAGAGATCCTAGGGAAACCTTTGGTGACAAATGCAAGAGCAGGTCTGTGAACTGCTTGGGGTCATGCAGCTTATGCAGAGCTTTCCCTTTGTGATTCCCATGAGGGAAAAGGGCTCAGACTTGGCAGCCAAGGCCCGTCTTCCAGGTTTGTGTCAGGCACGCCAGTTTTGTGATCCCAATGCCAGTGTTTTAGTATGAAGGTCTTAAACTTGCTGTGGCCAAGGACGTTGTGCTGCTTTTATCCTAAAATGAACCCAGCGTTTAGGATTGGAAAGAAGCAGCTGAAATGCCCTTGGAAGGAGCTGGCATGTGGGATGGCCACTGCCAAGTGGAAAAACAGAAAAGAGAGGGAAACAACGCTGGGATTGCTGGAAGAGGAGACTGCTTGGGGACAGTCCGGGCTTGGGGAGCACTTTGGTTGCCTCTCACTATAGCAGCTGCCTGTGTCTGCCTGCAGGTCAGAGCTCTGCAAACGTATGGGAACACTGCCTGTGCCTTTGGGTGCCGTTTGCTTATGCAACGGAGCCCTTCCTCCTCTGGATTTTATTTTGTTACTATAGAAGCAGCCAATAATCAAAGCAGGCGGATTGTGTCAAAAAGACAAGCCAGCAGAAGGAAGCCTCGCAAGCAACCGAGCATCGAGTTTGTCTTTTAACCCTTTTCTCCTTTTTTTTTCCTTTCAAACAGGTAGAAAATGAGCTTGAAGTCTGAACGCCGAGGAATCCATGTGGATCAGTCGGAGCTGTTGTGCAAGAAGGGCTGTGGTTACTATGGCAATCCTGCCTGGCAGGGGTTTTGCTCCAAGTGCTGGAGAGAGGAATATCACAAGGCCAGGCAGAAGCAGATCCAAGAGGACTGGGAGCTGGCGGAGCGGTAAAGAGGCCTCTTTATTCCCTCATCCCTTGCAATAGGGTGACTTCCCTAAACACTCTTCTTTTCTCCTCGTTTTAAGATGTACTTGGCCTAGCTCAGTTTCCTCGTAAATTCTCAAATGTGACCTTTGCAGCAGGAGTTAAAGTCTTCATTTCAATGCAAAGCTGAATATTTGTGGCGTTCTGATTTAAGGGGTTTTCTAAAGAAAGGCTGTGAAGTTACAGGTGTAAACAAGAAAAATGCTCCAACATCCCCCCCAAACGAATACTTTGACCTAAATTGTGTACTGAAATCTGCGATTTTAACTAGCAGTTGGAAGGGTGAGAATGACAGTTTTGATTAAAACAACCCTGCCTCTGGAGACGGTGGTTACTGCCTTGAATGTAGCCAGCAAAACGGGTTAACATTTCAGCTACTCCTTGAAAAAATGTTTTTATCTTGTTTGTGATCAGGTCAACTGCAAGGAAAGCCCAGAGGAACCAAATCTTTTCAGCATTTTATTTTTTTAAGCAAACTTTTATTGCAAAACAGGCTAGTTTTTTTTGTGTGCCCAAGGATTGACCTGGAAAATTGAGGTTAAAGGGTATCTATGAGTGAGGAAATGAGCTGCTTTTCTTTTGGATTTGGGTGGAAAATAAAAGCATTATCGCTTGCCTAGGAAAGCACGGAATATCCTTTGAATATGGTGCCCCTTCTTGTCACTTGCAGAAGTAAATTACCTGACAGCCTCCTGAAAGCGAGCTGTGTTAATTAAGACTATACGAACTTTTGAGGTGGGCGAGCGTGGAGCCACGTTGACTTCATGACCGTGTGTGCTGGTTGCCTGGCAGTTGAGTGGAGCTGCCTCAGACTTCGGGGTCATGTTGGCACAGAGCCTCTGCACACCCTCGCCTTAATATATCAGTTGTCCAGAACTTTATCTAGGAAAAAACACCAGTGCCTGGGAAGCATTATCTGCTCTTGAACCTGGGGCCTTTTCGTCGAACTTGAGTTACTCAGTGATAAGTTAACCAAGAGCATTTGAGAAAAAAGACCTAAGGGCAGTGTCTACCCTCGCCTGCTTCTAGAAGGTCCCATCTGTGGAAGCTTTTTGAACTGGAGTCCAGACTGGTGATTGTTTCTAAGCCCTAAGTTATTTGTTACCTAATTAGTCTCCTCTTCCTTAGTCCATCCTGGCTGGATGAGTGTTTGAAGAAAGTTACTTGACTCTTAACCCTCTTGGGAAGAAATATAATCCAACCCATTTTAATTCTCTTGCTTAAGAAGAAAAGTAGCCTTTGAAGGGTTAGTGTGTTTTTCTCCTGCAGAGAAGAAGTTTGAAGGTTGCAAAAACATTTCTGGGTAGAAAGAGATTGTGTGTTGGGTGACAAAGACATCTCAAAAGCCCAAGTGTTTCTGATGATATATGCAGTGAAACCCTGGATGGGAGCAGGAGTGCAGAGTGACAGCGTGCACCGATGGAAATATTCCTGTTCTTTCTCTTCCTCCACTCCCAGTGATCTTCTCCCTCCCCTCCAACTTTGTGAAGATAAGATCTAAGGTCACGACATGAGAGGAAGGTGACAATGATGACATTTCAGTCTGCTTCCTCGTGACATTTCCGCCTGATTCTCTCTGGCCACCTTAAGCCTTGCCTCACTTTCACTGTAGCAATGGGGGAAGAAGGGAGGTGAGATGTGTGATAAGCAGCTGAAGGTGAAGGTGGGCATAGAGATTTGACATGCCCGAGAGGGATTTATTGCCGAGGAAACTAGCTTATTGGTGCTGGTTTTAACCACTTAAATTAGACCTACATCTTTCTAATACAGGCTCCAACGTGAGGAGGAAGAAGCATATGCCAGCAGCCAGAGTACCCAAGGGGCGCAGTCACTGACCTTTTCCAAATTTGAAGAAAAGAAAACCAATGAAAAGACTCGAAAGGTGACTACTGTGAAGAAGTTCTTCACTGCCTCTTCCAGAGCAGGAGCTAAAAAGGGTAACTTTTCCTTTGTTTTTTAATGGTTCTGTACAACACGTTCAGTTAGAAGTATTTTTTTGACAATACTGGGTGGGCTTATAGCACTGCTTGCATTGCCCCAGACCTACATATGTCACTGCTTAAAAACTATGAAAATTGCTTTGAATTTGATCTTTAAAAAGTGTTTTAGCAGTCATTTTTCCTGTGCATGTCTAAAACATGACTGCCTGCGGAATTTTTAGTGGGTTCTGAATTCGACACATAATTCATAAATAATTCTGTCAGTTTTATGGTTGTGTCTTGAATTTATATAACTGACGAGAACAGTCTAGAAATAATTCTCCTTCACAAACACTGCTTCCCGTTCTCTGCAGCTGGGAGGGTGAAACAGAATTGAAAAAAAACTTAGGTTACAGGAGCAAAAAGCAATGTTTGTGTGTGTGTGATTTCATTTTGGCTTATTTAGGAGGAAGATTTTCAGAATTTTGAATATGTCTTGCCATACAGCTACAGAAATCACCTCCTCTTCCCATATAAAGTATTTTAGAGAGAGATTCCTAGATATAGGGGTTTTTTTTATCTGCAGAATTTGTGGTTTGTTACTTACATAGTGAAGCTTTCAGAGAGAGGATGCTACTGAAAACACACAGAAATGTGAACTTTTTGGTGACTAATTTTTAAGTAGAGTGGTGGTGCTACCGCAGTATAACATGTCAAGCAACTTTAGTAAGAAAATTGGAATGTCTAAGCAGGGTACCTAAGAATGACAATAAATGTGTAAGGAAACTGCAGTGTTACCGTCAGGTAGAAAGCAGCATGTGGGTTGAATGTAAAGTTTGTTGGCTGAACAGTTTTATTCTAGAGCGTGTGTGCATGGAAAGTGTGATTAATGGCACTGATGCCTTTGCATGGCAGTAGCTTCCATAGGTTGCTTGCTTTGACTTGGGCACGAGTGATCAGATGCTTGACTCTCGAGGAGGAATTGCAGAGGCAAAAGCAAAATCAATGTCCTTAACCTTATGGACCACTCATTTCTTTGGGAAATTGTAAATATACGTGGATTTTACCTTAGCAGTTGCCATGGTTCAGGAGCACCAGCTGGCTAAGGAGGCGTTTTGTGATGTATTAGTATTTTTTTTTCCATTCATTCTTCTCCCCTTCCATGTTTTGTTTTGTTTTGTGCTGTTCACTGTCTCACGTGCTCCTACTTTTGGTGTCTCGCTTGCTTTTGCATTTATTTCAGCAGCTCAAGAGAAAACCATAAAGCAAGGACAGCTTGGGAGGGAGCGAAATGCTGATAACATTCTCAGGGACTTGAAGGAAATTTTTACTCCCTCCTGGGAAGTGGCTTCCCCTTCTGAAGGTAATGCAGCACAGCTCGAGCAAGCCGGCTGCCTGCTTTTAGTAAGCTTACTTAGTTGGGCTTTGCAAAACTAGGCTTGTGCCAGTAATAACCTACGCTGTCATATATGAGTGTGACAGAAAAGCAAATCCAGCACTCTGACTGAACTTGAACCTCTAAACTAATTCTGTACTTCTTAGTGTGGGGAGTACAGGAATAAAATGGATGATGCCTTGAGCTCTGCCTTAGTTTGTCACCTGAAGGAATACGCAGTTTCCAGGTGGCCGTTAGAAATCTCATTCTACGTTGAAACTATTTCACTTTCATAGTTTGAACTTCAAGAACACTTGACCAACACTACTACCAAATATCTAAAGATCTTTTAATATCTTAGTCAAGAAGACAATTTTATATTGAGAGAAAAGGGCCATTGCGGTTTAACTTAAACCAAAAAGGTACCAGAACCCGTGATGTGAACAGGCTTAGGATCTTACCTTTGCTTCCCCGGCGTTTTGACAAGTTCTGCCAACTAAAGAAAATACAAGATGTAGAGTGTCTTTATTCTGCCAATTATTTATATACAGGTGAATGGCTGTGTGCAATAGAGCTAATGACAACGCTGTTTTCATGTTCTTTACGTTAACTAAAGTCTGCTGTCCTGGCACAACCAGAGTACAATCACTGGAGTGCTAACATTCCCCTGTGACATCTAGAACCTCCATACAAAGCCTCAAGATAGATTTTAATATAAAGAAAATGTTCCCTCACAGCAAAAGCTGATCCTGGCTTCCCCTGCTGCTTGTTTTGGCTTTTCTCTTCTGCTAGATCCTCTCTCACTTGTTCAACAGGATTTCCTTTTCCATAATCACTTTTTTGTAGGTGACAACTGACTTGGTTGTTTTGGGACACATGATGCAACCGAAAGTATTTTGTTGCTGGAACTGCCTGTGTTTCTGTAGGCCTCAGTAATCAGTGCATGTTGTGCAGATAAAACCCTCCTCAAATCCAAATTAGGCATACAAGCTTAATGATACTAATCCCATTGAAATGTATAATTTTTTAGTTTGTAGCTCTGCATGTATGTTTGCTAAAGCAAGTTTTGTGCTGTGTGTTAGTGTCTTCGTATTGGAAGATACACTTGTATCTTTTTGATTATGAATATTTTTGTGTCTTCTGTCTCTTTGCTGCTTACTTTTCATCATGCTCATGTACCTCATCTCTGTTCAATCCCTCCTTTTGAGCAGTGTTGGCTGGCAAGCTTAAAGGTGGGTGAGCTAAACTTGGATAGCAAAGATTGCAGACCTGTACACTGGGCTTGCGGCGATTGCCATTCCCGAAAACCAAATGTGCTTGTGTGGAATCCCCATGGTTTGAGCTCCATGAACATCCATCCATGTGTGCAGCCTGTGTCCCTGCCTTGCTCTCAAGTGCCAGGTGGATTCTTCCTTGAACAGATGATGCTTCTGCTCTGCAAACACGAGAGGCCGAGCTCTCGTTTACACTGCGTGTGATTCCAAACCGGGGCTGCTCTGTGAGCACCAGCCTTGGGCTCCCATTCCCAGGCTGCTCCCGGCGTTCCCGTGATCTGGCCATAAACCAGCCCAGGGAGCTGCTCCTGCTGAAAAATAACCCTGTGAGAAAGACTTGCTCCTGCCTAGGACTGGCCCGAGCTGCTTCTCCCTGAGCTGGTTCATCAGCAGTTGAATGATCCCTCGTGTTGGTGCAGCTGAAGGAGCAGGAATGTAAAGGGGAGGGAGGGTGGGAGCGGGACCACTCCGTTAGCTGAAGCAGCGCTGGAATCGCCCCTCGAAGCCTTGATCTCCTAGGCAGGGATCTTACATGCGAGTGAAAATGCAAGAAACTTGAAAGCAACCCCACGTTATGGTGATTTGCTACCATCAAAAGGCCATTAGTGTAAATGGGTGTCTGGCTATAAATGTTTCACTCTGGAATATTCCGTTTCCTCCAGTTATATTTAATAATATTCAGCATTTCACATTAAGCCCTTTCTTTGGATAAATAGAACGCTTATTCGTCTGTGAAGCTGGAAAAAACTCTGAAATTCACATGAAACACTTTCTGAATTCACACATTGAGGACAAAAGTTAATCTACTGTGTCAAATTTTTCCCAGCAGAGCTCCAGGAAACGAAGACTCCCAGCCCTTCTATAAACAGGCAGGCCAGCATTGAGACAGACCGAGTATCCAAGGAATTCATAGAATTTCTCAAGACATATCAAAAACCCGGACAGGATATCTATAAACAGTGTAAATTATTTTTGGACACAATGAATCATAAAAGGGTAAGTGTGTCCCCCCCGCCTTCCTCCTCCTCCAAAAAATGATGCTTCTTCATTCTCCATAAAAACTATATTGTCCTGCTTGAAATATTAACGTGCCTGTAGTGCCACCTGCAGGGATCCGACAGGATTCGGTACTCGGATCCTCTCCTGTTTCCTGCCTTTCCTATTTAGCTTGTAATTATTCAAATGGGATCCTCAATTTTAACTGGAAATTAAAAGATGTTCTCATAGAACCGTATGTGCTTTGAAAGCATCTGGAAGTACCTTTTTAGAATCAATTCACTTTGAACATCAAATTTGTGGTGATTGTGGAGCTGGGTTGTTATAAACACTACAAGTGTTTTTGTCTACCTTAATCAGAGAGAAGTCCTTCTCAAAACTTAATATACTACTGCAAATTAACCAAGTCCAAAATGCAGCACTGCCATCAGAGACTTTATGTTGAGAGACTGGCTTGTTTTTGGCCAATGGAAATTCAGCAAAATTAGTATTAACTCTGTATTAGTATGAACTCTGTATTAGTATAAACTCTGTGAGCCTCTGTGTTCTTCAGCAGGTCAATTGGTTAATGCCTAAAAGGCAGTGTTATTTCACAAATAACATTGTGAATATATTTCACAGTAGCATTGTCATTGGAGCTAGTATATTAAAGAACTAGTATGTCTTGATTTCTCATATTCTGAATATAATTTAGCCCATGTAAACATTTCTGAGGATTTTTTTTTTTTTTTTTTTTTTTTATTCTCAGACTATTACTGCAGCTGGACACTTTCCACTTTCCATAAAGGAACATTAGAGGCATCATTATCACTTCTTCTGTACGTGCAAACTTTGTCAATTTTCTGTTGCAGGATTTAAGTATTGAGGAACAATCTGAATGTGCCCAAGACTTCTACCAAAACGTAGCAGAGAAATTGCAGACCCGTTGGAAAGGTATTGTGTTCTTGCCCTTCCTATCTTCCTGCTGAAAAGTGACATTTTGAGGCTAAAGCCACATGCATCTTCAAGCCAAAACAAAGTGCTTCCTAACCACCTCTTAAGAAAGGCTGTTAACAACTTTCAGTGTCACAATTAGAGCTACTGACTTGTTACTACAACTCAGAGTATGGAATCTTCAATATGCAATCTTTGTTTGCTATATTGGATACACTATACTGTGCATGTGGAGCTACTCTATTGCGTTGTGGTGTTTGTACCTTTCAGTGCCCCCAGAAAAGGTTGAGAAGGCAATGGATCAGATTGAAAGGTACATCATGACTCGCCAGTATAAATATGTCTTTTGTCCTGAAACAACCGATGATGAGAAGAAGGATCTTGCTGTCCAAAAGAGAATCAGGTGAGCGTTTACACCAAAGTGAGCTGAGTGGGCCACGGTGCTTTCAGTGTAATTCAGAATAATGAAAGCTACTATAATAGAAAAAATATTGGTGTGCTTTTGCTAAATTATGTTAAAAAAGATTTTTTTAAAAAAGGAATGGAATAACTCAGTGGAACAAGTGGATTCATAACTGGATTAGGGCTTTGTTTAAATACAGTAGCCTTCATGCATTTTTTTAATTCAAGAAGCAACTGGTTTCAAACACCTGAATGTTACTGGCACTGAACATTTAACTTCTTTTTTCTCTTTTTTTCTTCCCTATCTCTCATCTTAGGGCTTTGCACTGGGTCACTCCACAGATGTTGTGTGTTCCTGTCAATGAAGAAATTCCAGAAGTCTCAGATATGGTTGTAAAAGCAATTACAGGTTTGTGAACTGAGAAGGATTTTTTTTTTTTTTGTCATTCTGTTTTAGGAATTTTTGTTTGGTTGTTGTTAGAAGTTTACATCCTTAAATTTCAAAACTCTTGCTAATTGAGACTGTTTTCTGCTGTAATGAGAAAAGGAGTCCAGGTTTCTGGATTTGCAGTAGCCTGTGCATTGTTGGGCTAGTTAATCTATGAAACAGGAATGGTTTTCTTACAACAGGAGTGTTCAGACTGACATCATCTATTTAAGATGTTTGGACTGTACCAACAGAAGGTTGGATAAATGGGTGTTTTCATGGAATATTGAGTACTGTGGAGAACTAGTGCAACTTCAGCATTGTGGAGTAAATGTCCTACTCGTTTAAGTGCATGATTAGTGTGATTTTAATTATCTGAGGACCTTTTTATCTTGCAGATATTATTGAAATGGATTCAAAGCGTGTCCCTCGTGAGAAATTAGCATGCATCACCAAGTGCAGCAAGCACATATTTAATGCTATTAAAATCACAAAAAATGAACCTGCTTCTGCTGATGATTTCCTTCCAACACTCATATACATTGTTTTGAAGGGAAACCCACCCCGCCTGCAGTCCAACATCCAGTATATAACACGCTTCTGTAATCCAAGCAGGTTAATGACAGGAGAAGATGGCTACTATTTTACTAATCTGGTAAGTGTGGGGATAGTATTGATTAATCTTGATTATACAAGATCGCCTTCTTTTTGAATGGGGAGGAACTCTTGGTAAAGGAAAATACATCATAAAATTGTAGAAGGAAAATAAAAGCTGCTCGTGAAAGAGTGTCCCAGGTCACTTAGGGTGCAGCAAGCTCTCCTCCTTTATGTGTTTTCTGTCTTCCACCTCTGCTTTTCCAACCAGAACCTCTGCTTTGCCTTCTTTGTAGTATGAGGTACAGTAAAGAAGCCCTTGACTGCTAAGACTTGAGCACATGTTTATTCTGTAGGAGAAAAATTGTACTTGCTATTGCTAAATCCTGTGGGCTTGGGCAGGGCAGATGTTTACACGTGCAAAGTTCACCATTTAAGCCCATAGGAGTTTATGAGAGACTGCAGGCCATTAATGTATAGAAGTAAATAGGCTTTTTAAAGCTTCTGTAGTAAGCACTTAAATACGTGCTTGTCTCTTGGAAAGAATTATGAACTTGGCCCCTCTGCAGCTCATCTTAAAGCATTTTTTTTAGAAAAATGTGTAGCTGAATTGAATAATTGTAATATTACTTTCGATAGGACAAGAGCATCCTCAAGGTGAGATGGGCATCTCTGCATTCCTTCCTGCAGAAGGATGAGCAGAAAGTTCTTTTTGGTCACTCATCTCCCAAATGCAGCAACCCCAACGTTTGTAACCCAAGTTAGTCCAGGTAGTCTGTGTTCAGGTGCAATAGTATCTTCCTGTTTTGTGCTCTGAATTTTTGACCACTTTGAACTTCGGGGAGAGAGAGAGAGATGTGAACTCTGCTGCAGCTGGCTGCCCGAGAAGGTCTTTAGGAAGTGATTTGAGGTGATAAATAAAATAATACATTGGTGGTTCAACTGCAAGATAGAAAAGTAGCACGCAAGTTCCAATTTATAGCTCGTAGTGATACTCTCTGTTCTGTTCATAGTGCTGCGCTGTGGCCTTCATTGAAAAGCTGGATGCTCAGTCCTTAAATCTGAGCCAAGAGGATTTTGATCGTTACATGTCTGGCCAGACGTCTCCGAAGAAGCAAGAATCGGAGAGCTGGTCGCCTGATACGTGCCTGGGTGTTAAGCAAATGTATAAAAACTTAGATCTCCTGTCTCAGTTGAACGAGAGACAAGAAAGAATTGTCAGTGAAGCCAAAAAGCTTGAGAAAGACCTGATAGATTGGACTGATGGAATTACAAAGGAGGTCCAAGATATTGTTGAGAAATACCCATTAGAAATAAAACCAAAAAGCCAAGCCTTAGCAGCTATTGACTCTGAGAATGTGGAGAATGACAAGCTGCCCCCACCGCTGCAGCCTCAAGTGTATGCAGGATAAATAGCAGTGTTAACCTGGAAAGGCATCCTTACCCTCACCTAGTACTATCTGCTACTTGGAAAGGGAAGTAAATTCAAGGGTAAAAATGAAATGAGTTTAAATCAGTACATTTTTAAAGGTACCTTTTTTTTTTGTTAAGTGTAATAAATTGTATTTATTTTAGTCAAAGTAGATTTCTATTAGGTTTTTGTGAGTTTTTGAACTGAACTAAAATTTTCTACACAAACCAGTGTAATTTTTAAGCAACACTAGTTCCATTGCCATCTTTTTTCCTGAAAGCTTCCTTCTAAGCATGCACTTACATTTTTAATAATTAGTTTAACATGAGAAAATTTCGAGTTCTGGCAGAAACTCGAAAGGTACCAATGGTAGTCGAAATTTATTCTGTAGCTGTAAAAATGAAATATATATTGTAAAATATGTAAAATTGTAAATAGATTTAAAGTCTGACGTTTCAACTGTGCATGACATCTTGTGTATTAGTGAAAATGATATGGGAAAGTGTTCATGATAGCACCTTTCAGCTGAATCCTTTTGCAGTATAAAGGCAAGCACACTGTTACTGTTTCAATAAGCTATGTGGTATAAATGATGAATTGCAGTCAGAGAGGATATGCTTGTAATGATTTGAAAATTTCACGTTGATTGTCTTTGAATTTAATCCTTATAAAAAGGAAACATTACCCAAAATATGTTATTTCTTCATATGAGCATTGATTCTGCTTTGTCAGTCCACCTGATAACCGTGAGTGCTGATATTGCTTCTGTTGAAGAGAATGTTAAGCCAGGCTCGGAACAAGAAGTGAGGGGAGAGGAACAGTGTGAGAGTTGGGTAAAAAGTGGCTTCTTTTGTCCACCGGTGGGCTAGGTGATGGCTTTTTTGGGACAATCCTGGTAGATTAGTAAGTTCATACAATTAAAGGCTGCTTTTTAGTGGGAGCATGAGCCATTGCTCCAAACAGGAAGGTGTATTTTAATATCATAAAAATGTGACTCTCTTCATCTTCGGTGAGCTTTAGCGGAGGAAGTTACCTTGCCAAGTACTGAGCAGCAAGGTAAATACTGCTTTACGTCACTAAAACTTTTTCTCAGCATATGGTGTGTTTGAAACTGAGAGCAATAGCTCACTCTGCAAAAAGCAACCTCTTGCAATAGAACTATTTTTTTATGCCAGTGAAACATTTTATATATCATTTTAAATCTCTTCCAGTTAATTTAGTGTGCCAGGTCTTTTTTATATACCTAACATCATCTAAACATCTAACATCGTCTAAAAATACTTAGCTGAAACAACTCTAAAGCAATGTTAAGTTCTTAACATCAGGAGGAAAACACCTACCTCTCTACTATGTTCCACTGCTTTAAAAACACTGATATTTACATTTGTACTGCAATAATTTCAGACCAAAACTGTGATTTGTCCCTTCTGTCAAGTATATTTAGCCTCATGAACTATGCACTCCTAGTGTTTTGGAAATACCTGGTTACCACTGAGGTGAAGAAATGAATTAATCAGCTGATGACGGGATATTAGATTTAGTAAATCCACATAGTACTGCTCCCAGACTGTTTAAGATCTGACTTGTGCTTGTGGTAAATAATACTGCGAAGTCTTTATTTTCTCTACAAATGCTAGGTGCTAATTCTGATATCCAGGTACACAGGTTTTCTTGAAAACAAAAACTTTTAGGTATTGTGTAAGTTGCCATGATTAAATAAAATTGTGTATGGTGTGCCCTTGCTAACGACTTCCTAGAAATCATATCACTGGTTTTGTTGTGCTGTTAATGATTAAGATGAACCTAATTATGCCTGACCCTGCATTCTGTGTGTTTAGGGAGAAAGAAATCTTAATCATTCAGGTGAAGGCCTGAGTAACAGATTTTCTCTTCAGAAAAGATGATTGTAGTGGTTAAGCGCTGGAGGAAAAGGGCAGGCTCGTCCCCTTATTACTGCCGTGTATCTCCCTCACGTGCCAACTTGTTGTCAAGCCCCTGAAGTGGACGTTTTGGCAGGCAAATTCTGGGACTGGCAGGAGGGCAGGTAAGGTGGATTTCCGCATCCTTCTACAAGTCAGCAAAGCAGGAGGAGAGCGACGTGCTTGTGGGGGCAGCCGAGCGGGGTCGATAGTTGGGCACGGAGGCCCCGCGGCGCCCCAGGAGAGCCCAAGGCCCCTCACAGCCCGGGAGACGCAGGAAAGGCCCCATTGCCCCCTGCGCGAGGCCCGGTGCACACAGGGGCCCTGAGGGGCCGCACAAAGGTTGGCCGGGCCTTCCATTGCCAAGGCGGATGGAGGCCGCCCTAGGGAGGCCGCGCGAAAGACTGTGGGGCTCCAAGCTCCATTGCAGTTGGAGGTCCAGGGAGGATGCACAAAGACCTGTAGCGCCCTCCAAGGCAAGTGCTCACGGAGGCCCTGGGAGGCCACACCAAAGCCCACAGGGCCCTGTGTACACAGGCTAGGGGAGGCTGCACAACTGCCCGGAGAGCCCTCGGAAACAAGTGCACATGGAGGCTTGGGGAGGCCACATGAAAGCCTGGAGGGCCCCTGGGGCCATGTGTGCGTGGAGGCCCAGGGAGGACACATGAAAGCCCATACAGCACCCAGGACCCAATGTGAACGAGGGCCGGGGGACTCTGCATGAACACCTTTGGAGGCCGCTCCGTCCACTGCACACGCAGGCTGCACAGAAGCCCAGAGTGCCCCGATGTGCCAACACAACAGGAGACCCAGGGAGCTACACAAAATCCCAGAGAGACCCCGACACCAGTGGGCACGGAGGCCTGGGGAGGTCACACAAAAGCCCTTAGAGCCTTTTGTCTCCAGTGCATACGCAGGCTGCACGAAAGACCATAGGGATCTAGGGCACACGGAGGCCCGTGGAGGCTGCACAAACGCCCGGAGGGCCCTGCCGGAGCAGCACACGCGAAGGCCAGGGGAGGCTGCAAAGAAGCCCTTAGGGCCCCGGCCCCGTGGGCACGGAGGCCCGGGGGAGCGGCACAAACACCGCTAGGGCCCCCGGCCCCGAGC